>NW_020956181.1:0-145044 GCF_003031625.1 Empidonax traillii | reverse complement strand
CTAGAATATGCTGTCACTTGGCAAACGCTGCCCAACAATGCTGACAATCCGCTGACCCAAATCCTCACTTACTGCATTAAACAGGGTTTATCAGCAAAAATAGCTGCAGTGGGAATGCCACACCTTGTAGTAAGTGCCACAGGACTGAAGCTAATAATGCAAAAGGCTACACCAGAGGGAGAGGAAGAGAAGGAGGCATGTGGGGGAACGAAGTAGGTGGAGTTGCCTTTGCTGTGCATCTCATCATGTCTTTGCTACCTCTTTCTAACATTTATTCACTGCTTGAAAAGAGAGTTCACATCACAGTATAAAGAACCAATATCCCATGTACACAGAAAAAGCAGCTTTTTTTTTTTTTTTTTTTTTTATCAAGTGACATGCTGTGAACATTTTCTAATCTGGGAAGTGCTTTTGGACATGCACAACTATCACGCTCTAGTCAGTAATTTGAAATTGCTGGTGGTTTCTGTCACTTAGCAAAGAAGGCATCTGCTGTCACAACAGTACCTGACACAAGTAGAATTGGTTTTATAGTGGTGAGATATGAATGCAACAAACCTGAAGCTCACTCTTCTGGGTTAGTCTGTATCATTAACATGGGTTCCTCCGCTCACAGCACTACCCAGAAGCTACCTCAGTTCAAAGGCAGACGTTTTATTTCTTGATGACAAATTACTCCAGGGAACAGTGGTTCTGCAGATACTTTCATTTTTGCATGTTAATGGATGTGGAGTATTAATTAACTGCATACCTTAAAATTAAATTAGACTTAAACATTTTTTTTTTCAGCTTCAGCATGACTTTGAGCAGTTTTAATGGGAATGATAAATTTATCACTAAGTTTTAATTCTGTAAGTTGCGATTTTGCTGTATATTGATGCCAATGGAACAAATGGCATCATTTTAAAGCAGCCCAGAAGGCCAAATTCTCCACAAATTGCAGTCTCTTGTATTTCCAGCATTGATTCTACACAAATACATTAATCTGGGGAGGGGAAAAAAAAAAAAAAAAAAAAAAAAAAAAAAAAAAAAAAAAAAAAAAAAAAAAAAAAAAAAAAAAAAAAAAAAAAAAAAAAAAAAAAAAAAAAAAGAAAAGAGAAAAGAAAATCCCCCAAGATGAAAAAATCCCAAACAAATGAAACAACAGTCACATGTAATCATCTGGATAAAATAATGGCATCAAAATACAAGCATGACTGTACGAATAAGTAGAAAAGAGGTGAGGTAAACTAGTTATTTTATTATCTGTGGGCAGAACTTGCCTCTTATTTATGTCAGATTAGTCCATCTAATGCTAGCAAACATCAGAAAAGTTACTTTAGGATTATTTTTTTCCTCCCATAAAAATGCAGTTGCAATCCCTAACAGGGAAAGTAGGAAAGAAGAAGACAAAAGAAAATTACAGATGACATCTGATTGTAAAGAAAACTGACTTCAAACATCTTCACATAGAAAAACTGTAATCAGTAAATATCAAGAAAAAAACATTTCACAGAGTTTCTTCCCACGTTGTCTCCCTTTCTCTCTCACAGCTCTCTCCTTTCCTGATTACTGTACGGCATTCAGAAAGCAGACAGCTCTTGTCACTGCCTTTTCCTTCACCACCTGAAAAAACTGTATCACCAATGCTATTTGTTCCCTTCTTTGAGAGAAGGAGGATCCTCAGGCAGGAAGGCTTCACACCATGATAGCCGAGTGAATTTTAGCAAAGGATTCAGAGCTGCCACTCACTAACTTCCACTGGAAATCTCTAGGGCTTAATGTTTGGGATTTTATTGTTCTTATCATTTGGGATTATTTTAAATCGTGCCAGAATGGTGCATGATGCTTTAGCAATACAGAGATAGATCTCAGCTAAACATCTGCAAGGATCCATCTGTTCTCCGCTCAGACAACTAGGAGCTGTCTTTTAGATACTTGGGACTGACACCAGTTCCCTCCTATTGCTGCTTAGAACATGAGATTAGCTCAGTTAAGTTACAGCACAGTGCTAATAACGCCAAGGTTGTGGGTTGGATCCCCATAGGGACACTGACTTATGAGCTGGACTCTATGACCCTTGTGGGTCCCTTCCAACTCAGAATATTCTGGGAAAGATGTATTCGTGCAGGTCAGGATGGCAGTACGATGAACTTTCATTGCTCATGCCAAAGACTGAAATACATGACTGAAATACAAACCGTCACTGGAGCTCTGGCAGATGAAGAAGTTCGAGGGAACAAGGCGATGATGTTAGCCAGCACAACAGCAGGCCCAAAGAGGTCACTCAGATGTCTGCAAGCATCATCACGACCCAAAAGTCAAGGGTTAAGTACCAAGAAAGACAATGAGATCGCTTTCTGTGATGGGAAACACATTTACACACCTGAAAATATAACAGGCCAGTAGTCAAGTCTGATATCATAGGCAAAGCAGAGGTGGAGTCAGTCTTTTCTGCTGCTTCACAAGAGATGAAGGCTCTCCCGAGAAGCTTTAAGCCTTCGTTTGAAAAGCTTACACGTTTTGTAAAGATAAGAGGGAGCCAAGACAGATTTAAACCCGCAAAATTAGGGCAGCATGGTGAAAGTGATAAATTATCACAGCAAAAATTTTCGGACCAGCTTTAAGACGGTAAGATCATGTGTATCAAAAAGGATATTTTGCTCACAGAAACAAGGTGGCATCGGCCTGTATGAAAGGTTTAACTGACTGGATGAGAGACAACCTGAAAGGATTAAAAAAAACTTAACCACAGCCCACGTAGGAAGGCCCAGAGCAAAATCCTGAGGCTAGGCCAGAAAGCCAAGCAGGAAAACAACAGTGCCTACAGTCATCGAAGGTGATGTGATGGGAATCTGCAAGCCAGAGCTTTGAGGCAGACCTTTAACTTGAAGGTGAAGCTGTTGAAGGGCTTACAGTATGTAAAACTGTTTCATTAAAGCTTAAATTAGAATTGCCTACGTTCTGGAGGACATGAAACTCATCTCTGCTGGATGGAAGAACAATAAAGAACCAGGTGAAAGCAAAAAGATGCGATAGTGAATCTTGCTGCTGCTGCTGTACCTTACAGGGCAGGACTTTCTCCTCCAGCCTTGCTCTCAAACACAGCTATGTGAAATCCTTGGAGCTAACAACCTTGCTTTTTATAGCCCTAAAGACTTAATGCTGGATCTGCTTCTTGGAGTGCAAAGAGCTATGCAAAATCTTCCCCAAATCATCCAGTGTGTGACTTGTTGAAAACACAAAACCCAACAGAAGAGTCACGAAGTTAGGGATTGGAGAATGCTAGGAAGCAAAAGGATTTGGAGAGGACAGACAACTTTGTGGCATCAGCCCAGGAATTGTAGGATCAGGCACAGGAATGGCTTCTTAGAGCTCCAAAGGAGCTGTTTAATTGCCCAAGGAGTCGCAGGCTTACATGGTCTACTGACAGGCTTTTCCCTGCAAGATAGTACAGAGTACACAGACCAAACTGCTGCTCTTGGGAAGACTCAAATGATGGCTGTAAACATTTCAGAGGGATGTATGCCATAATAACACTAAGGAAATTTAAGAGCATTTGTCTCAATATTGCACATCTATGGCACTATAGATATAGATATATAGGGCCATATATATAAATATATATAGTTCATTTAATGAACACTAATCGGAAATCAAAGCCATTATACATCAGCAGTGGGGCAAATGGATGTTATTAGTCAGTTCATTTTTCCATTTCCTGACCTTTGTGAGTTTCCAGTCCAGCTGTACTGCCATGTTAATGTATCCTCTTACATTTAACTTGGCTTCAGTGATGTGCAAATCAGTGCACAAATTAGAATCAAAATGAAAGAGTTGGCCTCAAGGTCAACTCAGCAAGGTTTGATGCTGCTGGTGTGGGATTGATTCCTGATGCAGACCTATTAGTCATAAGGCAACAAAAACTGGCAGCACAGTAATCAGGGGTACTCTGGTATACGGGGCAATGACTGGAGGGAAATTGAGTTCAGAAAAAGGAAGAAAATTAATAATGCTTTTTTTTTCTTTTCATTGTGGAAGAACTACAAGAGACTGCCACCTGAAGAACCCAAGAGAGCATCCTGAAAGACACACACATCACATTTCCAATTAAATGATTCTAAGAATTAATATTTGTACTTCTGTAAGTATATAAACCAAATAAGTTTCTTAAAAAAAAAGTCATTTTACCAGTTTTATATGAAATCACTCAAACTTTCAACACTGTAGACTACTTATGTTTAACTTATATCTAACTAAGAGCAATTAACAATCTTACATTCAAGATATTTGTATTGAGGCAGTGATAATTCACTCACAGGTCATAAAGCACTGGGAAGCTTCTGCAATGGAATGCAGCTAAGGACAAAATTAATTTCTTATTTTCTGTTAAATCACTAGCAGAAAAACAGTCTTGTCTCAGCAGTTTGGCACAGCAGGGGATGAGAAACAGCCATCAGACTTACCCATTACAGGAAAAAAGAGATCTGAAAACATTGCCAGTATTTTTAAAGGACATTCAGGTACAAAATAACAGGTAAACAAGCACTGTGGCCTGAGTATAAAATTTTAAAAAGATAACTGTAAGGAAATAACTAATAGAGAGATCAACATGGTAACATCTTAAACCAAGATAACATTACTCGGCTTCACTTTTTCTTTCCACGCTACAAGATTAAAGAAATAACCTTGGAATATGCTTATATGCTACTATCAAATACTCCCAAGTCCACAATGATCGCCTTTGCTCATGCTTTATGATGCGCGTAACAGGAAATTCATATTTTTTACTTCATTGGTTTTAAACATCAAAGCCAGGCAGAGAAGTGCTGCTGCAGTACCAGACAGGAGCATGGCAGTGATTACCTCCCAACAGGTGCAAAACAAAACGCTCTTATGGGGGACAACACACCCTCTCTAAACAGGCAGCATGGACCACATCAGCTTCACAGATACACGGCCCTGGTGACTGTGGTGCCAAAGACTGCAAACCTCCATTCCTCATCTTTTAAAACCCAAGGACAGTATTTACAAACAACAACCACTGCAAGAAGAAAACCAATCGTTCTGTACCGGGTGCTAGTACTGGTTTATCTGTTCTTTAAAACAAAGAAGCATCGCTCGCAGAAATGGGTTGTCTCAAAAACCCTGCGTGCTCCACAGCGGTCTGCTTAAGAATCATCACCACATTTATAAGGCCCACTGCAAAGCTGGACTGTGATGGCCTCCCAGGAATGCTACTTGCTCCGTAGGGTTTTAGCAAGTAGGACAAAGGAACAGGGATGCTCTTCTCTGCTGCAGGCTAAAAACAACGCTGCTCTTCCGTGAGCTGATCAACTGATACTCCTACTGAGAAGCTCTGACCACGCTTGATGCCTCGTTTCAGGTTCTGCACAGCACATAATAATAGACACCTCTTACCTGACGGATTTTTATAACCAGTGGCTCCAGTTCTTCAAGGACTTTGTCCGTGGAAAAAAAAAAAATCCATGTCTTTAGTAGCACTAACAAAGGTCCAGATTCATCCAGCTCGAGCTTTGAGTACTTGAGCCACACTCAGGAATGTGAGACTCCCTGAGTACTCAGAGGGAAGAGACAAGCTCCTCGTGAACAAGACCAAGACCTGGGGAAGGCTTTCCTGGAGAGGATTGAGTTCCATCTCTATCACCTTCTTAAGGAGTCAGTGACTATTGGTATCCCAGGCACTTCAGGTTAGGTAGGAAGGAGTCAGACATGTGTGAACCTCTCAAGCTGTTAAGATTTTACATGATATAAAGGTAAGTGGGAAAAGCACTCCTAGGGGTGGCAGAAAATGTGTACTGTAAGTACATCCAGGCACATAAAATGGAAACAAAGCAAATTAAAAATCTACTACGTGATTATTTATGAATAGTCTGATTTTCCAGAAAACTATAAAATTGTAAAATAGTGGGTTCATCCAGAGAAAGTAGGTGCATAAAAAAATTAAAATACTTTACTGCACTTTACATGCAGATCTTTTCAAAAATGTAATACCAGTAAACACAGCAGAGGTTTACAGGAAAAGCTGTGGAGACATCCTGCAAAATTTAAGAGACTACCAGTGAAATGATGTAGACTAAATATGAGTTGCAGAAAGATATCCAGTAATGTACACAGTTTCTCTGAACTGTCAGGATTATAGTTATTTCTCTGCTCAGAAGAAGTCCCACATTTCCCATATCTCTTCCCCGAAGTTCAGCAACTGGAGGAGCCTGTTTTGCAGAAAACACTCTTAATTTCTTATGCTACCATTACGAATGCATTACACTCTCCACCAAGACAACTGTTTTGCTAAGAAACAAACCTTGTGTGATGTCTGTAGTGCATATTGCTAACAGACTGAAGAAGAAAAGACTTTTGCAATGTATTGCTTAGGTGTCACGCGTGGCTTATTATGTATAAAACACATACAGAAAAAGAAGGCAACAGAAAGTAACCAAGATATCAAAAGGGAGGTTTTCAATATTAACCTCCCTTCAGACACAAGTATAAATCTTTGCAAACGAAAAGTTCACGTGTGCACGTACCAAAAGAGTTATCCTGCAGAGCTCAGATCCATGCACGTCGAATTCCCACCACCCACGTTTCCAGTTCTGCCTGGACACCTGTGCAGCACAAATGGATCCATACACACACACACACACACACACACACACACACCCCACGAGACATTCATCACTGCCACAACCTGTAAAACTTCTGTCAACTCTGTGAGTGCCATTCCCTGGAAGAGCTGGATACGCTTTAGCTCCTGCCTCCCTCTATTCCAGACTGTCAGCAAGGACCCTGTTCCTCTGTGCCACGTCTCTCACACCGCAGCCCATGCCGTTGCCATATTCCAGGTGACCATGCACCTTCCTTAACATGTGGGGACAATAAACCTACAAATCCTAGGAGGGATGGAAGGAAGCTCTTTTCACTCGTGGTTCTTTCCAGCTGCCCATGATGGCTGATTCCCACTCCACAGCAAATAAAACATTTCAAGTCTGCTATTTCATCCATTGCTGCTACACTCTATACCTGCATCTATATTTCTTTAAGGGAAGAGTGTTTTGAAGTGTCAGTCTCTTAGCCTCCTCAGGCATCGAGGCAGGTAGGTACTATTAGCAGCCTGTTGGGTATTAATGCCTGTATCAACCACTCCTTTGATCTACGAACAACAACAAACCATGGCAATAAACCAGTCTTTCAACCAGACACCAGCTTCAGAGTATGCCCTCAGCTCCATCTTCCACCTTTCAACGAGGCCTAGAATATTCCCTGACATTTTAAAATTAATTGGCTACAGAGCTCCTGTTATTACCATATTACCTCCAGTCAAATACAGAAATGCCATCCAGTTGAGTGTGCTTGATCCTGTTTCCGATAAAATTAAAGGCAAAACTCCCCTCGATTTCAACGTGGAACAAAGTGACTTTGTAAAGCAAAGGAAAACCCGTAGAGCTGTCAACAGCTGCAGCTAACAAGGGCTAATCCTGACTTGGAAAATAAAGTTGATATTTTTAAGTAAAACAATTCAAACATTTTCATCCACGATGCAACCTATTCTGTTGGAAAACACATCACACAAACACACAGAGCTGGAAGCTGCATTTTAGAACACAGATCACAGCAACTACTCTTAGAATGACATCTCAAAACCTAGAAACAAACCTGTGATTGATGGGTTAGGATTAATTTAGGATGCAATTGTTTTTAGACTATGATATCTGAATGTTTTTCCTATGCAATTATAATAATAGAATCCAATATATTTTTCATTTTTTTCAAAAGAAAACTGGAACATCAGACACTGAAGTATAGTCATCATCATAGCATGTTTTCTGTCTGATGTCACTGGAGGGAAGAATGCAAACTGCTTGCAAGTACTAAGAGTTTGACTTCCACATTTAAGTACGTTTATTCTCAACAGACTGACTTCTTGTGTCTGTATACTCCTGGGGAGATTATGAAAATAAAATATCTGAAGTTCATTATCTGTTTTTTTAAAAGACAAATCTAAGATAATCAACATTTTGAGGATCAAGAATTCCTAATTTGCACTGAAAAACAGTAAAGAAAAACTGATTTATGATTAATAATGCCACATATCCATTATTTTATTACTGAAAGTAATCCTGACGCCATTGAAAACTTAATACTAGCGATAGAACCCACAAGGCATAATTTAAAGGGTTAGATTTCTCTGTTCCTGGGCGGGTAAAACTAGCCTCAGATAAGTATCTCCAAACCAGATTGCTACTTACTGTTTCATCTTTATTAAAAGTTGTTTATGTTTTGATTGTATAAATCATAATAAACTACCATTCAAGAGAAAGCAAAGAAACTGGGGAAACAATCCCAAGAGAAAAGGAGTAGCTCTAGTAATACAGTCTCTAGTTGAAGAACAAGATTCAGATTTTACAAAAAAAGAACATGTGCTGGCTAAATTCATCAAGGATTAGGTTCCAGGGCATTGCAATGGAAGTCTACAGTTTAATTAATTAGTATTTATAGAAACCTTCACAAATAAGCAAGTTGGAAAATTGCTTGGGTCTTGCAGGCCTTAAACCTGGGTTCTGAAAGAAAGACTGAGACAGGCACGTTATCTCATCATGCAAAAAGGTTGTGGCCACATGAGCAGCCACAGCCTGCCTGGATGTCTTGGCATGGGACTCAGAACAGAACCAAGGACAACAAGAATTATCTGCTGTCCAATTCCATGCACGAATCAATGAACACACCTTGGTCCACAGATGCTACTTTAAATTGCTGGTATTACTTGTCAGGTAACATACAATTCAGTTTAACCTTAGGCAGTGAAACTGGAATGTCAGTGAAGGTAAAACTTGACTTTTGAACAGGTATTTGCATTAGGGGTTCCAACGCACAGCAAGAATTCCTTGGTGTGTGTACACACTGGATTTGGGCAACAAAGTTGTGGTAGCAGGGGGCTACAGAGGCAACTTCAGTGAGCAGCTGCCAGAGGCTTCCCCCATGTCCGATGAAGACAGGGACAGCTGGCTCCAAAAAGGATCCACCTCTGGGCAAGGCCAAGCCCATCAGCAACAGTGGCAGCACCTCTGGGATAATGTCTTTAAGATGGGTCAAACACTTCTGTGCAAGACTGCAACTGCAGCCAAAGAGAGGTGTGATAATATGTGAGAGAAAGATTTCATTTTATTTCTCATTGCCCTACTCTGATTTGATTGGTAATAATTCAAAGTCATTTCCCTGAGACATCTAGTTTTCCCATGACTGTAATGGGTGACTTTATATCTCAACTCCTGAGCCTTTTGTTATATTTTCTGTCCCTGCCCAGTCAAGGAGGGCAATAATGGAGTGGCTTTGGTGGAGACTTGGCACCCAGTCAGGGTCAACCCACCCCAGTGTAAGACCTGCAGACAGAAAAGACACTAATTTAACAAATTTATCACTTGTAACACATTAGCTTAATGGCCACATACAATTTTTGGCACTTTTTCTCTCAATATTAGTGATAAACTAACTGGATTGCTGTATTTTTGTACTCTTTTAACCAGAAGCTGAACGTTTACATTAAAGACATTCAGAAAGTACTCCTGGAAATAAAACCAAAAGGCCCTGTTAGCAGTGGAATTAAAGCAGTTGTTTTTCTGTAGAGCTTTAGTGGAGATTTGGTGATGAAGGATAAAAGTCACAGGTTTTTGCTGTCCATTCCAATGCAAAAAAAAAGACCCAAAGCAAAGGTAATGATAATCTCAGTGACTATGTCAGCTGCTGGAGCAGGTGACCTGCCTTTCCCCTAGTCCCACTTAGGGTTTCCCTCCTCTTCCCAGCCCCCGAGGCCTACAGAAACTGAATTATCTCAAAGACAACTACTCCTTTCTCTTTCACTTCAAATTAGCCAACGGCTTCAGAATTAATTAGGTAAGGGAGTGACAGAGAGACAGAAAGGGCAATCAGAAGTCTGATCAGCCCAGGAAGACAGGCTGTAAAAAAAATTATACATAGCCTCCACCGATTTCATTGATTACTCACACGAAGGAACTTCCTCATGTGTACAGGTCTGCAGAAATAGGTGTCTGGGTTTTTCAAAAGCCATTACAAACACAGAACATAAATCTAATCCAAGTGACTGTAGTGGGAACAGGACCTGATCAAGTATGTAACGCAACACTACTCCCTTTCCAGCTCCATTCTTCCTAATTACCATTTTTTAATACAGAGTTCAGTGTGTTCTCATCCTGGTGAAAAATTTTCGTTAAAACTTAAACAAAATATGTTTATATTTTCTGTATGGATTTTGTGACAGATTTTCATCTTATTAGCAAAACTGGTGTGATTTTTTTTTTTTTCTCCCATGCTAAATGAGGCATCTAGTGTATAATTTTTCTTCGAGAAGCAAAGAAATTAATAGAGGTGAAAATTCAGTGTCATGAAGAATGGACTAATTTAAATTGCAAAGTACAAAAAACCCCCTCATTTATATTTTTCATTTTTAAATTCCCAATGCAATTAAAGTATATATTCAGATAAAGAGTCAGAGATAATGTATTTGACAGAGCTCTCCTCCTGTATTGTGGAATAATTTTTTTCATTATGCAACTAGTTCTGTAAATCATTTAATATTAATAAAATTAAACATTAATTGACTTTAATTCGACTTTTATCATGTAGAGGTTCACAAAATAATGGATTTTTTCAGCCAGTTTCTCTGTTTGCTTTAAAGAGATGGGCCACATTTTAAGAATGTATCTAAATTTCCCAGTAAAATCAAAATATTTGTGCATGTCAAAACAAAAGTATATCCACACATCATACAAGGGCAAAGCTGCAAAATACTATGGAAGAAATGCAAATTCCCAGTACGTAAATCCTGAAAATTAAAAGCATATTTGTATTTTACCAAAGGAAATTATAAAGCCTTTTATCCCAGATTTTTTTTTTTTTTTTAAGACCATAAGCTTTTAGTCGACAACAAGAGATTTTAAAGTATCATCTAAACTCCAAAGGCAGACACCACTTCCAATGTCATCAGTGTTCTCCAGTACACACAAGGGCTTGTGCATGTAGGTATGGATCAGTGTAAAAGTTAATTCAGCCTAGGCATCACCTCACATGTCTTGGATGTGATGCACAGACTCCTGTTAAATTCAACAGGCCTTGAAGCGATTCCTGTCCCACTGGGTCATTTGGGGTTCTTTTAAATTCCTAAATACTCAAGGTTAGGTGGAAAGCACCATCTTCACAGCCTTTCACTTATGTGATACAGTGGGAAGAAAAGCAAATTTCCCTGTAAGTTCTTTTTTCCTTACACCCTGGATGATAACATTGGTCAGTTGATATGTTTTTTAAAGCATGTCTTCATTTCTGGTGGTGCCCCTTAAACACCCTTATGTTTTCCCAGCTGTATAGTTAATCCCTTACAAGTCTGGCAGATAATAAGCAAATACAGAGAATTGTTCCTTCAATTAAACTCGTGCTGGAAATAGGGACCGATGTAAACAGGAAGAGGGAATCGTGCCAGAAATTAATCTGTTTCCTATTTTCTCCATTAAGACGTAACTACCATCTCAGCCAATATTTATGTACTCCAATTAAAAAGATATTAGGAAAGCAAGGGCTCTGGTTCACAGCTCCACCTCTCCTCCTACCCCTGCCTCCCATCTTGCTGCCTTTGCAGGGACCTCCAGCACCATGTGAGAGCCTGCAGGACAAATTTGGTGTGTGTGGGGGGTGTCTTTCATGCCTGCAGGCTTTTTTTGTTTTGGTTTTTTTGCACCCAAAATAAATTTTGGTGGATCTCTTGGCTCTTCTTCCTATAACATATACATATAAGAAGAGTTGCAAAGTTCAAAAGCACGCTCTTTACATGTTTTGGCTATCTTTAGCACCAAGAAAGGCAATGCAAGTGTATAAGGTATGGTTTAAAGCAAAGGGATTGCAAAATGCATTATTTTGGCTACTCTTGTCTGGGAAATACCTTTCAGTATAGCTTCTACCTATGTATGCTTTTGTGTAAAAAATAATTCCTATAGCAACTTTTTGTTGTTGTTTATTTTTGCTTAAGAACTACACAGCCAAAGGATGTTTGAAAGGTTTCTTTCTGTCAAATCCTAAATAAACCACAGGTAACAACTCCACAGTAACAATGTTTGGCATAGGAACACCAACAGGTCTTTTTTCCATAAATAACTCTTTATTAAAATAAAGTATGAACTCCACACGTGATAAACTCTAACCAAAGGCTTTTTTTTTTTTTTTTTTTTTAATAAAACATTGCTGTGTGTCTTAACAAAGGACTAAATCCACCCAAAACAAAAGGTTAATATGCTGTTCTGTGTCTCATCCAGAGAAGATCTTTTAAAAGCCACAAATGAGTTGCTGGAGCCACTGCATGCTAGAGCACTAACTCCTTTTGTAACTGAGACTTGTGTTTTGATGGTGCCATAATATTTTTCAGCTGTGTTTCTATCTTTTTCCTTTCAGGTTTTTTTTTACAGCCTTCATTGAGATTTGAGCTGAGGGTAATTTTTCTACATTGGTTTTACAGTAAACGGAAAGAAAAGGGTGCTCTGAAATATCACCAGAAGCATGATTTTACTCTGTTTACTACATAGGGCATATGTAGGAAAACTAATTTAAGAAATGAAGTTAGATACTTAAACACTTGTAAAATAGTGCTCAGGCACCCCCAAGGATTTGGAAGGGTCCTGCACTCCTTGTGCCCACCAAGTTTTCAAACCGATTAGGAATACTGGCACTTACCTCCAATGCTTACACTGCAAATCACAAGCCTTATCTGCAAGAAACAAATAAGTGCCCTTGGAAGCACCTACCCTCCATTGCCATGCACTAAATCCTGCATCTGGTTTGCTTTCCCTGATGTGGTCCATGATGAGATTGAAAGGAAAACATTTTTTTTTCCTAATAACAGCCATAAAGGAGGGAAAAAAAAGTGTCCAGCTGGAAATAATTGTTATAAACCTAGTTCAACATGTTTTCCGTAGGGGATGAGGAGGGTGAGGTGGGGCAGGGGACCGAGGAATGACTTGCTTTAATTTAAAAAGTGTTTTGCACTTCTGCCTCCGTGCATAGAAGGGGAGTGGTAGAAACTGAGCCAAAGCTGCAGTTAATGAGTTTTGTCAATAAAAGACAGGTGATATATCTAACAGACACATCAGTTCATGGTAAGTGACTGGCATCGCTTCGGTACAGCTGAATACAGCTGACCACATCGACTGGGGGCCAATACTCCCTCATCTTGACCACAAGACCCCACGGAGGAGACAAAAAGCTTTACAGCAGTTGGCTGTGCTGTGGCAGGTAAGTAATTTACTTTCTTCCCGCTGTTGTCGCCATCTACCTATTTCTGGCAGGATGCTTGGTGGGAGGTATTTAATACAACTTCCAAGATCTCCTGTGTGTTGTATGTCAGGGCCCAGATTTGTTAAGACACGTAGCTAGCAGTGAGAGATTCGCTCATTTAAAACTTAATATCACCACAGATGAATTTGAAAACGCTGCAAATAGATCCTTCTCGTGCCTAAGTAAAATACAGCTTTGCTCATAAATCGAACAGGTATAATGCACCCTGCTTTACTAAAAAACCCTATTCTCAATCTTTTTCTTACCTCTTCTGCTATTAAACACACCCTTCCTTTTGAGTCTTTTCAATTCAGAAACAACATGCAATCCTACCATGACCTGCATCATCTTTGGGGGTATATTTCGTTTAGAGTTTGTGTTTCTTTTCCCCTTAGAGTAACAAAAAAACCTGCCAAATAGCTCTGAAGATGTACTTACCTGGTGCAATAGCTGCAAAATTCAAACGATTGTCATGTGAAATGTCAGCTTGTGAACGGTTTCCCTAAACTAGAACAGCCAAGGATTGCTCTTCCTCAGAGAGTCTTCCAGTGACTCTTCATCACATTTTTTGAAACTACATGCACATAAAATACCACTGGGCTTGCATATAGACAGAGGCAAAAGAAAGAGTGCTGTTGGACAGAAAAATCCTCCACAAAAATTCTCAGTTGTCATCATCAAAAGATTTCATGCATTTCCTCAGACATTACACAACCACCTAATTTGCAAAAAGGCTCAAAATACCTCTCTGGAAAAACTGCCAGTGCTGGAGGCTCTCACTGGCTACTACAGAGTGCAAAACTTGACACAGCAAGGATATGCCCTTGTGAAACTGGAAGAACATCATGACCTACGACATACATGGCTGTTCGCTGAACTCTTCCTCTTCACAGAATTCAAGTTATTTGGGTGATTAATAACAAAGGAAAATGTAGAAGCAAACACACAGACAAAAGCCCCAACCATATCAACATTTCAGTGACAGAAATAACACTAGATAAGCTTTAGTGCACATTCTGGCTCTCTTTGATAATGCATAACAATTCAGAAGACTAAGCTGTGCAGGAAGATGCATACAGCAGCAGTGTGTTACGCATGCACATAATCTCCCAGGTTCCCCTAGTTGGTGATTAGTGCCACAGTCATACATCCCTGCATCTCACACATTAGTGTCCACCATGATGGCTGATTTGTGTGTCGCGATGACTCAGAATTAATTCACAGTTAGAAGCTGCAGGTTTCAGAAAATGTCTCGTGAAGGTGAGTGGTTGATGCATTTTGTGCTTTGCCCACGCATGGATTCGTGCAACTGCAGTGTCACAGTTGCCTGCTGCTCCCAGGACCTACTTGCTATGAGCTTATAATTACTGTGTCTTAATTCAGTAAGAATTCTTGGGCCGGCCACACAAAACAAAACCAACACTGATATCAGATGGATGCTTAGTAGGTTACAAAAAAAAAAAAAAAAAAAAAGGAAAAAAAAAGGAAAAATCATATGCAACAAAAGATCACTTCAAATGAAGCTTGATTGGGTGTGTGTTCTTGAAAAGGTGCTCAAAATACCTGAACCACTTTGTTTGATCTTAAACACGGACCGGGGGCAGCTGCAACGAGCTCCGAGCTTTGGCACATTCCATTATATGAATGGCAGTGAATTTATAATGGAATGGTATGGATGGTTTTTATAATCAGAAAAACACACTGACCTTAACACTACACAGGTGGAGCAGCATAATGACCCGCCAATTGTAAGCGCATCAATTCCTGGGGAAAAGTTCAATGAGGTTAACTCAGCATGTATCCCATAACCAACATCAGCGACATTTAAAAATATTGCTTTTTTTTTCCACCAAAACCTGTCTGCTTTGACGACATTTTATTAATTGATTCGTTCCACTGTTCAGTACTGAGCACATCTTACCGTGTTAACAGTGTACTACACTATGTTCCAGTAGAGCTGGATGCTGTCCTACACTTCAGTGCTGAAATACACGTGTTTAAAAAAGTGAAAGGGGTGTTAAGTACAATAAACTTATCAGACTGTATAAGATTGAGCATAATATCCATTTAACTTAGGAAGACACTGAAAGAAAAGACACCATCAGTGGATCTTCAGCTTCGTTGCAAAATCCTCACATTGAGTGAGCTTAGATGGGTGCCAGCCAGCCAGCCAGCATTTCCTCTCCCGACCAATTTACTGATAGCTTGGATATTGAGGGGACCAGCCACAAATGAAGCAAATTTCAGTGTACCATCCTGGAGCTGACCAGCTATCCAACGTAATTTGAATAGTCAAAGATCTGACTGCAAAAGACAGTGAACAAAATTCTGCTCCTCTATTCAACCTCAACCAGTTTTAAAACATCCCCATGATGCAAAAACTACACAGAGAAAAACAAGGAAACAAAGAGAAAGTTAAATCTGAATCAAGGAGATCCAATTAGCAAGGGCAGAAGGCTCTCCAAACATGCGATAAGAAAACTTTAAATTGTAATTTAAAAAGTGAAAGACATCCACAACTCAAACACAACAGCAAGATTTATGATGTCTGTATTTCAGTTCGTTCTCCCTCCTTTTTTTGTGACCGGGGCACACTGACATTTTACAGCTTCTCCACAGCACTAGCAGGGAAAGCACCTCAGCAAGACAGTTCAATACCTGGAGACTGCTGGCCCACCCTAACGTTCATCCCCACCATCAGTTTCTGCTGGGCACTCAATAACAGGTGAGAAGGCAAGGAAAAAAAAAAAAAGCCTTAAGACAACATGATCGACACCACTACTAAAATGGCCAACTCAACACAAGTACAAAAATAAAGAAGAGAACACAAAGGAGCTGGGCAAGATAGTGGATTTAGGAAGACGCTCTACTGTTCAGAAATGTTCAGCTGAAAAAGAAAAGTTTTATAAAACAAAACAATTTTATCATGCTTCTCTGATATTAAAAGCTTTCAAACCATGTAATAGGCATGAAATTAAACGAAGTAAAATTACACATTGCTTTGTTATCTCCCTCTGCCCTGCACAAGGCACTAAATCTCATGGACATAATCCCTTTTAGTCCCAAATTTACCAACTGCCTGTAGTCTGGTGGCCCTCTGCTTTTATTGAAAAAGCGTATTTACACTGGAAATAAAGCAGGGTGATCCCAAAGTTGGGCAAGGAGCCACATTGTTTTTAAAGGCAATCTCAGGGAAGTTAATCCACATGCAAACTTTTTTCAGCTGTCTGTTAGGAGTGCACACAACAAAAAACTCCTCCAAATAGCTGAACTGTAAATCCACTTCTCACAACCACAGTCGCCATGAATTTTCTACAGCATCACAGAACCTGGTTTCAGACTTAATAGCTTCTCACATCACAAAAAGTAAAGTACTCCGTTACATTATGTACTGTAGAGAGATTCTTTTATGTGTCTACTGTTAGTGATTTGGGATAAAAGAATAGTTTTCTTCCTAAGCCAGTTGTAACACAGCTTTCACAGGGAGGAAGTTTCGTACTTCACAGGTAATATATGAAAACCCCACAGCCCCACTCCTACCTTCACAAGCATCCACACCACATCAGCAGGTTATGCAGACCACTCTGGGGGGAGGAAGAGCTCCCAGCCTAGCACCTGGCCTGCCTCCTGCTGTGCTGAGCACGGCTGCAGCAGACAACCCAACCCCAAAATTTACAGCAATACATTTTTTTTTCCACTCCTCCTTCCTCGAAGCACCTCAGCATTACTGACTTCGAGTCCCTTAGTTGGTGAATGGGAAGCAAAAATAAACTGATATACCATCTACCTAAACTGCCTGGCTCACACATCCTGCAAAACCTATACTGAGTTCACAGAAAGCAGTTTTTTTGCACAGAGATGAAATGTGCTGTGGTCCCTTCACACGTTTGATTCAGAAAGAACAACGTTGCTCAGGGTTTATGGCAAGCCTGACAGAAGGCCCAGCTGCCATCATCCACACAGGAACACCCCACGGGGCAGCAAAGCTCCAGTGCCACACTGTGGCCAGGGCTCTGCCACCTGTGGGGGTATTTCACTCCCTGCTCCAGGACAGGTGGCACCTGGGCCTGTACGCATTCAAACTTTAATACCAACAGATAGGAAAGGTGCTATCTTACACATCATTAGATTTACTCAGGGGTACATTTATGCTAAGCGACGCGCTTCAGAAATGTAATTATATTTGAAGTGCACTTCAGGTAAATTGGAGAGCCTGTGATCAGAAAGACTATCAGTACTCTGATGAACACTGTGTTCTGGATTTCTTTGTTGGCTGTCTCTGTCTCTTATGAACTCCTCTCTTTACATCTAGATTACACATTTCCTGGCACTTTTGTTCTGTTTTCACATGGCGCTCTACAGCACTTGTCCTCCTCTTCTCAGTCCATGACTGGGTCTGCCAATTGCTATTGCAATAGATGTCTAAACAACATTTATTTTAATAAATGCATATGCAAACATATCATCTCAAGGGCCACAAAACCAACTAGCTTTATGTTTAAAAGCTGTGTGATAAAGAGGTGAAAGGAACAGACTAAAGAATACAGGAGTTGTGCTGTTTGTGTCAAGCCTGCTCACAGCTTGCATAGGCATTGATTTTCTGTCTGGGAACAACAGTTTGTCAACAAAATCAGCCCTGCACAGAGGATGAGCAGTTTCTTTCAGGACCTCTGTATGAGATTAGCATGATCCAGGAGAAAAGTGAAAAGTAGGGAGAAGAGTCCACTGAGGAGTGGAGACTTCATAACCTAATCTCCTTCTGAAAATGAAGCAAGTTGAGGTTGATTCAATTGATGTTTACTACCTCCCTGATTTCTGTTTTTATCTCCCTCACCTTGCCTAACACCTTCTCTTTCATCACCCATCATTTAGCATTAAGGTTTTTTGTCTGCTATTCAGCCCTGACAAGCCCAGCTGTGCCTCAATCCCTCTCCCTTCAGCTTTCTTATCTATCTTCTTCATTTTTGCTATTATTCCTTCTTTCCCTTTTCCCCCTCCACTTTTCATTTCTTTCAGGTTTGTCCCTCTCCCTACAGAAGCCATTGCTAGACTCTGCAGCTCATGCTCGACCCCCCTCCATCTTGCCCCTTATGTAGTCTCCAAGTACCTTGTTTTTTTCTGCTTATCATACAAGTACATTAACATCATCTTTATGTATGCCATGCCCTGCCTGAAGCAATCTTCAGACTCATATCCTGCTGGTGCCTGCTGTCTTGCCTCGAATCCCTTACTCAAGCACACTTTGCAAAGAAAACCCCTATCACAATAAAGCTGGATTGCAAACAGCTAAATTCGATGCCTGTTTTTCATGTCTACATACATGTGCACACACACCTACGTGCACATGATGACATTTCTGCTGTACCTTTGTCTCCTGCTGCAGCCCATGCCTCCTACACTGCTTGCTCTTCACCCATGAAGTGTTCAGTGCCTTGGGGTAATTTGTACAATAATTAGACCAACAGATCTCCAGCCACGACGTGAAGTACAGGTTAGTAAAAGCTCAGTCTGCGCAAGAAAACCTATTCAGTCCTGAAAAATTATTTCAGTCAACGGTCAACAGTTTGTTTCTCGAGACAGCAAATACTTATGCTCAGTATGACACCACCTGCATAGGTGCTGATCTGGCATCTGAGAAGAGACATCTGCCCAAACTACTAAGCCACTCCAGACGGAGATGGAGCACCACACACAGCCATGCTAACAGAACACAGAACGTGCTTTTCTGTCCATAAAAAATTCTGCTAACAGTAACAGAAAAGCAGGTACGTTTGTCCTGCACATATGTTTTCCTGTCCCTCTGTTGCTTCCCTTCCAGCATCAGTCCCAATATGCTGTTAATTAACAGCTGCCTGCTGCACGGTTTAAGCTCTGTTTTGCATTGAAGGGATTGGAACAACAGAGATGAGAATTTTTTTTTTTAACCTTCACAGATTGATATTCGAAAGGTGTTTCAGTTTTTACAAAGGTGAGAGAAAGATAGGTAGCATTGGTTATTTATGCTAGAAGTGTTTGTTCCTTCTATCTCAACAAATAAAAACACGTAAAAGAAACTCCTGCATTTTTCAGGTTTGGTAATTACAACTGCCAGCTGAAGCTACTATTTTAACACACCTCACTAGAGCACGAAATATATAAAATTCCTTAAAATAAATGCACAATTTTGTGACTGCAAGATAAATACTAACAGATTCTCATGTGTAAATTAGCTAACTGACTCACAAACCAGCCTACAAATTAGACACTTTCTTTTCCCTTCAGAAGACAAAAAGAAACGTACTGCAATATCATTAGAAAAATAATTAATATGTTAATCGAGGATTTTAATTGCCCAGAGACAAACCTCAGTTGCGTTGAAATCTGGCTCAAAATCACAGTTACATCTGTTGTGGAAAGCACTCCAGCTTTTCAAGTAAAGGCACAAAATCTATACATATTAATATAAAATGAAAACTCTGACTGTTTTACACCAAAGGCAAACCAAAAAGATAGCAGCAGCTTCACGCCATTTTCAAGTGAGATCTTCCTTTCGTTAATCTGCAAATCTACCACATTGTTCTCAATTTGCAGCTCAGTCTTGGAAGTCATCAGATAGTAATAGCCTTCTCTATCTGCTTCAGCTGGTGAGGAGTATGGGGCTGTAGAACTATACTGTGAGAGAGAGCTGCTTTTGCCTCATGGGTGCCATGAAATCCAGAATATGATGTGGGCAAGGAAACCTACATTTCTTGAGCGATGTTTTTCTGCAATCTGAATTCAAGAGACCTGACCGTGAACTCCCGTATTTCCTACGTTTGATGACAGCAAAGCACGAAGGCTGGGGCCCAAGAGATGTGTTAAGGGGGCTTCCACCCATCAGTAGCCTGCTGGAGTCTGGCTCCCCACAGTCACGACCGAGAGATCTGGCCTCCGCTGGGCAGCTGAGCCGCAGATGGGGTGTGTGGGTGGGCTCCCAACACGAAGCTGGGGGTGTCAACTCAGTCCCTTTCAAAACTGATGTCTGCCTCCTGGGGAACAAAATATCCACGTCTGGCATTAACTGACTTTCCACTTGGGAAGCTTCATGGGAGAAAAGGCCAAACTAGTCCAGACACTGAAAAAGCTACAAGAGAGCAAACACTGGCGGATGCGTGCAACGCAGTTCATGTCACTGCCTTCTGTGGGGGTACACTTTACTCTGCAAGAGAGTGAATAAAGGCTGCTGATGAACCTTTTAATGAAGAGGAAGGTCGATGCTGGTGCTGCTGACATGGGTAAGGAGGTGGCAGGACAGGTGGGCATCTGACACTATATGGCAACTCCTCCCTTTAGAGGCCCTGCACACCTGCAAGACTGCTGTCAAGAAGGACTGAAGAGTTTGCTTTTTATATGTCCACCTGGAACCACATGAGACTGCCAATGTCACGGCAGGCAAACAGCCTCTGTGGTATTTAGCTCATGGTGAGCACAGGGAACAGAACAGAATAGTTATGGCACGTTATTCTCAGAGTTCTGCGCGACAACCTACGACCCAAGCCTGAGGACTCCATCCCAGGGAGCTGCAGTGCAGGGTCCAGACGCATCCAGGAGGCAGGGACAGAAACAAGCACACCTCCAGCACGGCTCAGGCCCCAGGCTAAGCTGGGACACGTTCCCTGGGCCCTTGGCAGGAGATGATGCGAGTGAGAGTCCCAGAGAAGGCCGGTTGCAGCCACCGAGGCTTGTGAGCACCTCCAGGACTCTGAGAGAAGCAGACTTGCACTGCTCACGTGCTCTCCTTTAGAGACACTGGCAGTTGGCCACTTTGGAGACCAAGTTTTGGGCCAGATGGACCTTCCCTCTGAGGAAATACTGCTGTTCCGAGGCTCAGGTATTTTAGTATGTTTTCTCAAGGAAAATGGTTGAGGCATTTATGAAAAAGACTACAAGGAGCAGAAATAAAGTCCACAGGGAAGCTGACACATGCAAAAGATCTGAAACCATTTAGTCGAGGAGCACATCCTGCACCAGACCGAGGGCTTGATCTCCAAGCCTCACTGATGTCACAGATAGAGGGTTTTGCCATCCAGTGGAAATCCAGGGAAACTGGAAGAACAGAGAAGACTTTCAAAACCCACACATCACACCTGCTTTCTGCAAATTTGTGCAGATGGTCCCATTATCTCGGGATGATCCACAGCTCTCACCCCCCTCAGAAGGTCCATGCCTCCTCACCACAAGGTGACACAGTCAGTGCCTCGGCTGGGAGATGGTTATGAGTATTCAGTGCCTTCTGCTAGTGCAGGGCTGGGAAGAAATGTCATCAGAGATTTTCTCAGCATGTACTGGTAGGGAAAGGAGAGGGTAGGAAGAAGAGAAAGAAGGGAAGAAATAGTTCCTCTAGAAAGGATCATCTAGTCCAACTGCCTGGCTACTTCAGGACTGACCAAAAATTTAAGCATTGAATTAGGGGGAATTGTCCAAATGCCTCATGAAACAGTGGCAGGCTTGAAGCACTGACCACCTGTAATCTTCCTGCAAAGCCTGACCTCGTTTACAGAGACCATACGATTCTTTTTCCTCCTGACTTCCAATCTGTTCAGCCAAGTAATACTAACAACAAAGAGTTGACATTATTAGAAATGTTGTATTATGAACAACACTATTTGGAGGTTGGACTAGATGATCTTTACAAGTCCCTTCCAACCCAAACCATTCTGCGAATAAATGCTGACACATCACGATAAAATTTAGAATCTAGGTTCTGAACCAAGATCCTTCACGAAGCAAGGAGACAAGCACAGAACAAAACCCATCATTTCTGCCCCTGACAAGGTGACATCTCACACATGCCCACTAAGACCTTGAGATGTACAGAGACTGAAGAGAAAATGAGACAGCATTCACTTCTGTAGTAAACTGTGGTCTCAGGACAGACTGTTTGTCAAATTTGACAAACTCTGTCAAATTTTCTGTAACACTGCAGAAAGTAGGAGTTTTAAAAAGAGGGAACAGGATGTTATAGTATTTCCTTTGCCTGGCAAGCAGGAAGGACAGCAAGGGAGAGCCTGCGAAGACTAACCAGAAAGGGGGAAAACATTCCAGAGATGTTGGCAATGAAGGCTGAACAACAGCAGTGCTGAATTCTTGATGTGAAAGGAAAGATGGTAGGAAGGGTATCCACAGGTCATGAATTCCTCTGAAGATGAGCAGCTGTTTGATATTATTTTGCAGAAGCAGAAACCTCCAAAGCAAAAAAGTGGCATAAAGAGAAAGAAAATACAGCTGGAGGAACATTCTCTGTAAGCAGAGGGTGTTTCCAGCAGTATTATGGGTGGAGGCTGGATAGAAAGTGAGACACATCCATTCCTACACAGGATTCTACAATAACTGAGGCTCTAGGGAAAGGAACACTTGACAACAACAAGCTGCACATCTCCTGAAAGTTTCTCCTGCAGAGCCCACCTCAACCAACTATCTCCTGCATCATTTCCTACCCTCAGTGGAGGGGTCAAGTTCCAAAAGAGTTGAAATTCTTCTTGTTTGACAAGCCTCTGGAACATCAGGCTTCTCTGCAACCTCTCCTTCCACCTCTGGATTTTATCAGGCTACTCATCAATCAACATCCTTGACTGTATATGTAACAGTGCAGCTACTGACAGCGCACCATGAAAACTATAGCAAGCTGGTATTATTGCACCAATAGGAAAGCTCTCAGGGCTCATATTTCTGTATCACTAACATTATTTATCCATTTCTCATACATGGTGTAATGGTGCATATGTCTATTTTTACCTAATATTTTGATTAGCAATGACATTTTCCAGGAGAAGTGGCCCATTGATATTTTTGATTACTTGTCTCACTTTCTTCCTTTTCTTATTAATAAATTTCATGCATCAGCACAGGCATCAACAGTTCAGCCACTGGGCTCAAAAGACTCCTACAAGTTCTGGGACAGATGCAGGAACAGCAGCTGCCACACTCATCCTTGGGCCATGCCACTGGGACTCAGCACTGGCCTGAGAAGAAAATGTTGTGCATGACGAGGTGGAGCTGTGCACACCACCATGTCTTCAGATGGAGTAATTCCTCATCGCTCCACTGGCTCAAATATACTGTAATTAATAACTGGTTGAAGGGACTGGCTTCAAATCTTCAGTCTCTCCCTGACAATCGTGATTTTCCTAGCAGTGTGGATACTTGGCAGTACACTGACTTAAGCAGAAAAACAGCTTAACACAGTCCATCAGCCACTTGTGAAATGAACTTGGATCTGAACTGTGGTCCTAAAAGATCAGTGGAATACTAACATCTGCAGATGAGTTAATGCTTACCAAATGAAGTTTACCACTGAATGAGCTGTAAATGTCAAGCACAAGGAAACCAGAACATCTCCTAAAGAAACAGGTATGAGTGAATTGTCAGTATTTCTATCCCTTATCCTGCCCCTATAACCCTGCACCTGCAAAAGGAATTTCAGGGTCTACCTGGAACCACCATTAGATTAGAGCAGACAGAGATGGGGGAGGAGAGATGACTTGAACAAACAGCACATATGACAGTCATGCAGTAAACTATTACAGCATTTTGTATTCAAGCAGGATCTAGAGCGGGAAAAGGTTCAAGACAGAAAACTTTATTGGGCATTGCCAAATGCCATTACTCCCCTCTGAGTGTGACAAACCACTAAAGGCTTTGTCTGCAAAGCAATCATGCTTCAGGTATAACAAATTGCTGCTGGACCCCTCTGGAGCTGGCAATCTCCTCAGCTTATCTGATGAATTGTGACACAGAAACATCCAGCTATCTATTAGCAGCACCAGTAACATTTTCCCACAATTGTTCAGTACCTCCCAACTACAGCTTATATTTAATAGGCACAAAAAGGGGGAGATTGGGGGAAGCAAGCAGCATACCCAGCAATAACAAGCTTCTACTGTAAATGATAAATACCAGACCCTTTTACTCCTGTTTCTAAACCACCACTGAAAATTTCAAGGTTACACTGCCTTCCTAACGGCTATGCAGGCAGCAGACGAGACTCAGCATCCTTATTATTTCAATGGCATTGCCCTGCACCCCACTTCCATCCTCTTGTCACTCCAGACGCTGTAAAACAACAAACTAGCACTATTTATTCCAAAGTCATGCATGTATTACCTTATCTAATATTTACTAAACACTGACGTTTTGGTAAAGGGATGTTTGGGTCTGCTACATGAATGGATTTTGCATCTCTGTGCCAGATTGTGACACACTAGACTTTTACGTGCTTCCCCATAAACACACAGGCAAAGGTTAACACAACAGCATCTCAAGGAGTCATATTTAGAACTGCACCGCTCAGGAAGACGTTAAAGTCGTGTTTTTTCCTCCTTTAAGAAAATAAATCCCAAATCAGAAGCATTATTTCTGCTAACTTGCTGGTTCTGGCTCACTTCGCACAAAACCTCTTGGAGAGTACCAGTGGGAAGTCTCAACAGGCTTATTCTTGGGAACCCAGAAAGTAGATAACCAGTACCATCTCTGAAGTTACAAGCAAGCTAAGTGTCTAGACAAGCTGAAATAATAGAGTGAAATTCCTATACTGCTGAGGAGAATTATAATTTGCTATTTGAGTCCTAGCATGTGAAATATTAGCCCCATTAATAACGTCTTGCTTCCCTAAATAATTTTACCCTATAAAAAGGGGTAGTAGATTAAATTTAAAAAAAAAAATCAAAGCAAGGTCTTACTTTCATAAGTGTGACAGCAGTTGATTTTCTTTTAAGAACTGAAATTAAGTGACTAAAATTTTCTGAGAGAAACAGATATCAAACATAAGAATAAGAGAACAATACTGTCTGGTGAAACTACCTTTCCAGATAAAAAGGTTGCCATGAAGAATAAAGGAAGATTAAGTTTTGAATTTGAAAGTAATTCTGTGTCCATGTTTCCAGTGCCCAGCAATCACCATACTAAAGAAATCTCCCTTGGTTCTCTGCCCAGTTTGTTCCTAAAAGGCATGTCCACTTACACACACAACCTCTCCCTGCTCATGTCCCTGTTCTCTACACTTGGTGCTTACAGGCTTAAAACACTAATTTTCCTTTGCAGTACCTTCTCTCTCTGCTTGCCTCAGCCTATGACTCAAATTATTCCACCTCAGTTGCATGGACATGATTTCAAAAATACGAGTTTTAAAGCCCTATTAGACATCCTACTCATTGATAGCATCGTTGTATTACCTTGAAAATGAGATTCCTCCACTACACACACAAAAAAACCCAAACCAACAAACAAACAAACAAAAACCCAATGAAATAATCAGCAACAGGCAGCAAACAAGCCATCATCTGATATCTGTTCTCTTTACACAGATTTGATTGTGTCTATAGCTCAAACAACATATTACTATTACAATATCTTTACTGGATGCCATAGGCATACAATACTGAATGTTTGGCTTATTCATAATTGAAGAAAATGCATGAACAACCACCTTAGTTAACCAATCCAACCAAAAACCCACCAGTATGCTCTTTTTTTGTATTATGCTAGTGGCTAAGATGAAAGCATCGGTATTCCATCTGACGCCAAGATTTCACAACACAGTCATCTGGCCTGAAAGAATATTAATTAGTGTATGATAAAAAAAAATATCAAGAGTCACAATTATCATTCTCTTGATTCAAAACAAGGAGTTAACTCCCTCTCTCTTAATATAACTTATCATGCATGATCATTTTCTTGTAATGGTTTATTCTTCTATTCTTTTGGTGCTTCTTGGTTGTCCTAAAAATGATGATATGGTACATTAAGAGTGTTTTTCCTCTTCTGACATCAAAAACATCTGAAACTGTATGTGGTTGGATCCAAAGGCAGGTTGGAACTGTCTTCTAGCAACAGAAAGTGGAAATTACACCAATGTCTTGTTTAGGCCAGTCTGAGTCGAATCACTAGATTAAAACTAAGACTAGCTCCATCTCTAGAGACATCACTGAGCACAAACAAGGGGGTCAAACAGAAGGGTCTTGCAGGTTGTTCCTGTCGCCTGTGACTGGAGACCACACTGGATGTGCTGTATATAATCTCAGCCTGGTCTCACCACTTGGGAGCACACAGGACATAACCCTCTAAGATCCATGTGTATCTGGTAATGGATGGGAAACCTCAGTGGGAATACGGGATGGTAAACTTCAAAGAAAGCACTACCCTGCACCTTCTTAGGAGCACAGAGTGGGGGAGAGGGGAGGAGATGAAGGACTGTCTAAATCCTTGTCCTCCAGACAGTCTGGGGCACCAAGCTGCAGAAGATGCTCGGTATGAAATCAAGAGACAGGTTTTTTTTTTTTTTGCCCCCTTCTCCCTCCAGCGCTGCACTTCAAGCCTGGGCATTAGACTTGACAGAAGACATGAGGCAGGCTTCTTGAATGTCATGCAGCATGTCAAGATGCCATCCCCCGGAGCACTCAGTGGCTGGCAGCTATTATTACTCTTAAAGTGCATGCTATCATCTCAGGGGGTTTGAACTGAAGTGACTGTCTCCTGGAAATAGCCCATCTCCTCATCTGCACAGCCCCTGTTCAAGCAGCGTGGAGTGGAAGGAGCTTGAAAAAAAAAAGAAGAGGTGCTTGGGGCAGTCTTATCTACAGCCTCTTACACAGCCTGGCCTGTTTCTTAACATTACACATGCACCGAATTTGTGTCGATGACAGTTCCACCGGATGTACCAGCCCTTTATCTCCAAAGTGCATGTTTACCTGATGGTGTGTGATTGTTGCAGCTACGCTGGTTTGCAGCCAGAAGAGACTCTGCAGAACGCAGCCTGCAGAGGTGGATATTTTTAATATATGTGACATCATTATAAATAGACTTGAGAACTAAATCCTGGAACTAGCCCACGGTATTAATTCTAATTTAGTTTGGGCCCATTTCCAAATGGGTGACTACGTATGCAAACATTCATCTGAGTGTACAATTGGCTGTTATGAACATAAAATTATTTCTTGTGCTCGTGCATGCATAATTTACACACACTGATTTAGATCCCGGAGTGATTCCCTAGCAGAATTCCAGTGATCAGAGTCAACTTGAAGACTGCTGTAGAAAAAGCAGCAATGACACAGTAGTATATTATTTAGCCACATAAAGAATAAACTGAAAAAATAATTGTTGTTTCTATAACAAAAAAAAACCCAACACACTCAGTATAAAGCTATCATTTTTCATCTGACTGCTGGTTTCTTTCATTCCCCAGATCCCCCCAGTTAATTTCCCCCCTACAATTTAATTTCTGCTAATACACATCTTATATTGTGGCATATAAGCATGGTGTCATCCCTTAAAAAAGGATCAGCAGGATGTGCTTACTGTTAAGTAGCCTGTTTTCTATCAGGTGTATCTGAGTCTCATGCTTTACTGCACAAACACTAAAACGCCTTTTAGGTGCCAATATTTGGTTCCTCAGTTTTGAAGCAAAATGCCAACCAACCCAACCCAGTGAACCACAAGTGATCTCTGAATCATAACCTAAGGAAGACCTAACTTGCATTAAGGAGATCATGAAATGGGGGTTAAGCAAACTGTGATAATAATAATAAAAAAAAAAGTGCAATTATTTCTCTCCAGGTAATTCTCATGATAAATTTGTTTCTCTTCCAAAATAAACTAGTAAATATTGATTAAGCATACGCCAGATCCATATGCCTGGAATACTGCATTTTGTAACAGATCACATAGGAATCAAGTAAAATCATCATCAAGCATGCAATTAGCACAGAAGTACCCTGGAAACAGGTCCTATGCAAACAAAGCTAGTCTGACTTTTCCATACAGCTGCCACACTGATTTACCCTTTATTTTAAAGGAAAAAGGAATACTGCTTAAGCCATGAGAGATACTTTAGAAGGTCTGAGACTTGTGTTTTTCAAAACTCACTTTGCAATAGCAAATGCTCAGACTGGTAAAAAGATGCTTGGAAAGTTAATGATTTTCTAAATAACATCCTCCAGGATGTTAACTTCTAAATTAGAATCCAAAGACTACTTTGGGATTTGTAGTCCAAAGACCACGTTCCTTGAAGTCAATTTGCTCTTGACTTTAACTCATGTAGCAACAGGCCTTGTATGTGACAACAGGCATGTATGGGAAATGTTTTTGAAAATAACCTCTCATGAAACAGGCTTTCCAGAGCCGCTGATTCTGAATACAAGCTGCAAAATATAATCTGGAATTTCCCCTGCCCCTTTCACTGTCTGTTATTACTGTTCACTGTGATCAGAACACACTTAGAAGTGTGCTGACATCCCTTATATTTAATTAACAGAGTTGAAAACTACCTTACCAAAACCAAAGATGTAGTGATCTCAATTCAGCAAATTATGGCGTATTCTTAACTATAGCAATAAAACTATCAAAGCAATTATATGTGTGTTTGTAATCAAGTTGGTATGTAAAAACACAATCAATATTACTTCTTAGAGTTTATTACTTGTAGGGATTTGGGAAAATCTGTGCTTGAAGAATCACCCTGCATTTCAGCCTTTTTAAGGTTACAGAACCCAGCAGTAATTCACTCTGCAGTTAGAAGAAGTATTTATATTACCTTGTTGAATGATTCTTGATTTATTTTTGTAAATAAAAACGTGAACACATGTGTATGGGTGTATATATTTATCCTTATTTGTCAGCATAACTTATACATATCTCTACAGATTGTTTTTGTTTGTTTTTTTTTTTTAATTAAGAAGCAATGCATACCATGAGACAAGCTTATTAAAGTGAGATCGTATTTATGGTAACTTAAAAGATAAGGCATTGTTCATAAAATGAACTGAAAGGATGCATTTTTTTTCATCTCCAAACACATCTGAGCATTTCACCTTGCCTTGACTGATAGGTTACATCTGGCAGTTTCTCCAGCAAACACGGTATTTTTCAGTCTAGTGGAAATGTGCTCTTTAGAGAGGCAACAAAGGAAAATGTCTGAGTTGTAAGCAAGACTACTGTTGCTTATTTCAGAATGTTCAAGGGGCTTTGGTGTGTGGGCATAAAGAGTTAGTAACTAAGATTTAATTGCAGCTTTTACAAGACTTAGTGTTCTTAAAACACCCAACCCTGGAGCTTGTATGAACAAGTAAAAACCTTTCCTTTTTGTATTGTGAGTTTGAAGTCTTATTTTTTCAGAGTATCCGGAGAAAGTCAACCCTAAAGGCCCAGAAGTCACAAGACAAATTTAAAAGCCCCCTTTCCAGCTCACAGCAAAACAAAGAATGTGAGCACATCCAGGGGAGACCGAACAGGGAACACGGAAAACCTCAGAGGACACTCGCCATCCAAAAAAACGCCCTTTCCCTAACCAATTCCAAAGGTTTCCAAAACATTGCTACAATGGGAAGTTTTAATGAAACGATTACGGAGATCGCACATCCAGTTCCTACAATTCTTTCTTCCGCAGTAAACACACCACAGAAGGCGTTTAGTTTCACTGAAGTCAACTACCAGCCATCATATCAACTTGGTCACACCAATTTTACACCCACCTGCAGACATGAAATCAGAGCAGTTGCGTCAGGTTAGCAGTGATGCCCTGAAGTTCCCTAATGAGACCCTTCACATTGACACATGTTCCACTCCAGCAGAAAGTGAAGCAAGGACTGCATTTCCCCAAGGCTACAGCTCCGTGTCTTTTCCTAATAACAGTTTTAATTATTCATTTATTTATTGTGAATAGCCATAAGCGGTGAAATTCTAAGAGATTCATTTAGCATGGAGAGATCAAAAAGAGCCCTTTTGGCAAAAAGTATCCAAATTTCCTCATTATGCAACTCCTGCATTTTCCCCACCAGTACTTGTATTTTAAGAAATATGTGTCCCTATATGAACCAGGTTTAAGAATGAAAATGTCTGGAGAAAATTGGAAAGGCTGCCCATTAGATTTATCAGACGGTGATGATCCTGGGCTCCTAAATTTCAAAAGCAGAATACTGTCGCAGTACCAGAAGCAATGGATAGGATCGAGACCCCATTGTAGAAGCAGTTACAAAAACACAGGGAAGGAGAAAACAGCTGCTCAAAAATGCCTAATTTAAAAAAAAAAAAAAAAAAAGAAAAGAAAGAAAATGGAAATACTCATTATCTTTACTTTGTAATCGGTGAAGTACAGTGTCCCAGTACACACCATGCTAATCTGACATTCCGCAAGCACTAAGAAAATAAAATAACTAAATTAAATTAAAAATAAAAGCATCCCTTGCCGTTTAAGCATTGATCCACTGCCTTTGCTTAAAGGCCATCTCTCCTACCTTTTGAAATATTTCTACGCTCTGAATTGAGAGCTCTGACTGCTGAAGATAGCAACAGAAAGCCTGTCAAATTCCAACATATATTCAAGAGATTACATGATAAAGTGTGACATAAATCCACAATTCTCCTTGCAAAAAAAAAAGTCATCTGCTCATGTAAGTCAAGGACATTTCTGTGATCCTCCAAGTATTTTTATATTTGGAATCAAAGAAACCTCAAAGTGTTTTCAAGACACTTACTCATCTGCTTTTGGAAAGGTCTTTATTTGTAAGTCCTAGAAGCCACTAATGATGAAAAATGGTTATGTTACCCCAAAATCTCTTCTGATCTCTTAGCAGTCAATCACCACCGACATACAGCTTTAATTACGCCATCACACAACTATCACTTCACTTCTCACCCCCATTTGCTCTTGCTGTGCCAATAAGCAAAGTGGATTCCAGCTCCCGATATTCCCTGTGAGAATCCACCCTGGCTAATCTGGCTAATCCTAACTGGCTAACTGTAGCCATGGCTGATCCTCACATGTTGTGCACTATTATGAACTCTAACTAAGATATTCTGAAAACTCAGTTAGCACTTGCAGATCCTAACTCAGATACAGAAATTCCCTAATTCTGTCACGGCAAAATCCACTAAGTCAACAGACTCCCCTTGAAACCTCACTGCCTTGACAGTCACCCATCATTTACCTGGGATTGGGGAAATAGTTTATTTTTTGGTAAAATCTTTAATGGTGGCTTCTTCTTGATACATAATGGATCTTACAAAACACATTACAGGTCACAGTCCTTGGCCTCTGCTCATCAGCAGCTGGCAGAGCACCATCTCTCCTGTTATGCACCAACACAAAGGCACTCGACTTCTACAGGAAGCCTCCTCACTTCATGTACAGTATCGATCTGGGGCTGGATTTATTTATTTTCATATTGAATTTGCACTACTGCTTTTGTTTTTCTGTTTTGGCTGTCAGACCTTTTGTTGCTTCTCAAGCAGATCTGGAGAAGGCACCTGGGGTTGGCAGCTCTTGTCAAAGTTCCCAGGCTCAAATGCTCACCTCTTAGATTGACTAAATCAGTCTCTACCTACGATGGCCTAAGAGCCACCATTTCTGAAGAGAAAGCATCCAACTGTCCCACGTAAAATGAAACCAGGATCTCCACGTCTGTTTCCTGAAACAGAAGCTACAAAGTTCTCAAAAACTTCATTTTTCTGTAGAATAAAACAAACTTAATATATTTCTCCTTTTAAAAACAACATCACAGACAAGTTAAAAATTAAAATACAATGGTCAAAAAAAAGAAGGCAAGGTCATCTCTTGAGCAAGTACTCTTGAGTTTAATAAAATTGTAGAAATTAATTTGGCCTAGGTTAACCGTATGTTTAAAGCCGATTAGATAAATTAGGCTACCAGTAATTTAAATGTCAGTTGTTACAAATACTGAGCTTTCCTTTTTCTTAAAATTACAACTTGCAGGCACCAGAAAAATTACTCTCTCACATACATAAAACAGATTAGTTTCACTGCTATCTTTCTCTCCCTTAAAATACAAGGTAGCAATTTTCATGTCTCCATGGAAAGGAGGAGTATCCCACAAGTGAAAACACCGGCTGGTGATTTTACAAATTTCTCAAAGTTGTGCAAAGCAACTCCAAAGCACCAGGACCCCCAAACAAAGAGTGATAAAACCCTACTGACTTGTTTTTGCTACACCCTTCTCTTTGTTGCAGCCACCACGGCATTGGAGTAAGACAAAAATCAGGCGCTTTGCAAGCTGACCCCAACCCAACAACGAGGGCTGGTTAAAAAGCAGCCCCAGAAACAGCTCGCAGTATCTCACAGTAATATGGGAGATCTGAGTGCAGATGAAGAGTCCACCCCTGGTGAAGTTATAAATCTGGCATTCTTACAGAACCACTGAAGCCTGGAGTTGCAGCGTGTCGCATCAAGTACCTTTAGCTCTGCTCCTGTCCCAGGCATGCAGCCAATATTCAGCTTTATGGGCCATCCAAAGGCAGGGGGGCTACATGTCTTCAGGGCTGATATAAGGCTTCCAAAATTAAAACAAGCAAACAAACAACATGTAGGACCTATAGAAACAGCGTGTGCCTTAGGACACTCCTCACTTTCTGTTGGCTTCATGCCGAAATGCAGCACAGTGGCTTGGGTTTGGTTTTTTTCTTCTCTACTCGCAGCAGCCATCAACCTGGACAGTGATTTTGCCCACAGTACCTTTTCACACTGAACAAATGGCAACACTTGGTGCAGATTGCCCTACTTGTCCAGATAGTGGGAGTAAGGGAGTTATCTAACTGGTAATTGAGCCCTAAAGGATGGAGCTAAAGGGATGCAGTCTAAGGCTAGGGAGAATTTAATTCATTCTCTGGAGACAACTTCCCTGATTATGTTACTCCAGACACTGAACTCACCTTCCACGACAATAAAACATTTTTGTGCAAACCTCACCAAAGAATTCACTCTGAGCATCACAGACAAGCCATTATTTTGAGGAACTGTCATAACAGGGGGGCAAAAAAGTAATATGAGAACACTAATGTGAGCTTTTTTTAAGTGCCTCCTACAACGCACGGAGGCGGCAGAAATAGCAGCAGAAAAAGACAAACCTGGGTTTTACTTTAAATTTGGATTTGTAAGGAAGTCATGTGGAGATCCAGGCAATTATTTAGTACGTGATATGAAAGAATGGAGGTTTTTTTGTCCTTTTTAGCCGTCCCTGTTGGTTTTCTTTCCCCCCTACGCACACAGCTTGACACCACCCAAGCTATGCACGCGCTCTGAGAACCGTAACTCCCGTGTGAGCTCTGACAAGCACGCCTAAAAAACGCAGCAGCTCCTGGCACACATGGAGCAGAGAACCCTGGGCTATTTCCCACCATCCCAGAGAGGGTCACATTCTCTGCAGACCATGGACAGCTGTCAAGAAAAGGTGACTAGAAGCTAAGCCTCACACTGGACCAGTATTTGCCCAGACCTCTTCTCAACTCTAAGGACCCTCCAGAAGAACAGATGAAACATGCTCTGCACCTTTCTGTAATCATATCCCTTCCTGCTTCCTTCATCAAAATGGTTATTTTCAAAGCAACTTCAAAAGGATCCGAGGAACAGGCACAGTAACAAAATGCACACTTCCTACCTCCTCACCAAACTCAGACTATCTCCTTTGGGCTTCCACTCAGAAGGTTTACCTTAGACATAACAGAAAACTGCTGTACTGCAGTTCATTATCTACATAGGACAGAGTGGCAACATTTACTGCCTCTGCCCTCTTCTCACCTCTAAAATTCACACCTTAGGCTGAGAAGAAAGCAAGTGTGTCTATGCCAATCCTTTAATCGCAGTCCCAACACTGAAAGACCTGGTTAAGGTCCTCCAAGGAAAAGAAGTACTATTTGAACTGTGATGATCTGTTAATTGACAATCACTTGATTTCTTAAGATGTCACACACCCATTCTTCCTAATTCAGAGGAACAAGGTGTAGAAGTAGAAAGCTGAAGATGTTAATCTCTGTACTGACTGTAGAAGTGATAGCAATCACTTTACCTCCTTCAAGGACTGTTAGAGCAGTGGGGGCCTGACTGCTTTCTGCAGGGGGTTCTGGAAGACCAGAAGTTCACAAAAAATGAGAAACTTTAGGGAGGAAATTTCCAAAGAGACAACCATTACAGGATCACCCGTTACAAGGAGAAATCTCTCATACCACAAGGTCACTAGCCTCATGTTTTAGATGAAAGTGACAAATTGCTGCTTGTTTTGTGACACTGGAACAATAACTTGAAGAAAATGTTTACCCTTATATTTTAGAGCCCACCCTGGGAAAAGTGAGTATATTCTTTCAGTATGAAATTAAATTAAGAAAAGCAGATATTGTTTTTCATTCTTCAGTGTCTCCAATGTTCATCTTTCTTCCTTTCCCATTTAGGTGATTTCACTGGATATCTTTTCCAGAAGAAAACTACAAACGTTATCCCCATAGCAATCTCTCAGCCTCAAACCTGTTCAAGGTGGCAGCACATTAGCTTGCTATCTAGTTGTTTCTCAACAGATTTTATTAATTTTTAATTCCTTTGTTCAGGAGTTCAAACTTCCATCCACTAGCACAGTGGCACTGGGGCAGAGTTACATACTGTTTTCTACGAACTCAAGTAAAACTGAATTCCCAAATCATTGCACAGAATAACAAGCACCAGTCAGTATCCAGACAATTGTCTCTCTTCTTAACATGGAATGGATGCTGTGTGCAAGACAGATTCTATAAATGCTTTCAGAACACTGAGGCAGTTCACACAAGCATTCCTTTAAAAAGCAAGCTCTTGCCAAGCCACTGTTAATGCTCTGCATCCAGGCCATTTTCCATATTTTTGCTCTGTGGACAGCAGCTTCAGTGACCAAATCTGATATTCTAAGCACCATATGAAGGATAGTGGCATGAAGTTTACCTAAACAGATGACCGAAAAATGGAGCAGCCTAACAATTAGGATAAATTTGGGATTTCTGCAGCTCCTGGAAAAAGCACACAGTGCAGTAAGAAACAAAGACATTTACATCCAAGCAATGAAGTGTGAATATCAACCTATGTTGGAGCTAATATGAGCAAATCACTTCCAAACCCCACTCACCCACCTCAGATATTTTCACACCTTCCCATGTCATGAGGTTCCCAAGTGAACCGAGTCTGGATGTTCTGGATCTCTGATACATTTCGAAGTGTAACTCTGAATAATAACTCTAAGGCAGACTGCATTTCAATAAGTTAAAACTTAATTAATCACTTTAGCTGACCTCTTCAGTGGAAACCATTTTTATTCTAAAATCTATTTCTTGGCTTTTAAGGGAGTTTAACCTCCCTATGATCCAAAGAAACAATTGTAAACTCCAACACATTACCAGCTCTCTAAGAATACAGTTGAAGATTGCAAAGAACAGACACAGCTGCAAGTAAAACTACAAACCCCATGACTGAGCACAAGACCAACACTAAAGGATGAAGGATGAACACATCACCTGTATCTTGTTACACTGGAACAGTAAAAAAGTTTTTAACTAAACAAAGCAGTTGAGGTCTAGACCTCAAGTACTTGGAAACTACTCTTTCTGGGTTCAGTTTCTTCCCCAGGAACACAAAGGAACAAATGCCTGGCTTCCTCTCTCCAACCTCAAAGTAAGAATCAGGCTTATTTTCGCCTCTTATTTCCTCCAGTGCCATGAACTTGGGATGCACAGTAGTTCAAGTCATTAAGAGGATTTTTTTTTTTTTTTTGTCCAAGGAAGTTCTTACCCAAACCTATTTTTAGTCCAATGGTTAGAAATTTCTCTAACTAAACAGGTGACTGGAATTAAAAACACAAGCTGTAGGAAAGTGAAGGGCCTGATCTCAGCCTTCAAAGGCCCTTGGAAGACAGATGTGTGGTTTCTTGATATTTACAAATACAGAGGTGCTTTGAGGACCTGCATGAGCAGTTCTGAACATGGACATCAGCAGAAATCAGGGTAATGTCAGTCATGCTACAGTACTGAGCTCAGAAGCCTCCAAGCCTCCATGCTTAAAAGCAGCAGAGAACCACAGTTTACTATTTGAGCTTGGACATGGGTAACTCAATTCCAGATGGTCTCCATCAACTAACCAGGTTTAACGTTTTTAGTTTGCAAGCTCAGCACAGCAAGCTCTGAGACTGGCTCGGCTCTGGCGTGGGGTGTAGATGGGAGCAAGCAGCAATTTTGCAGAGGTCTCAGCACTTCATTAGAGGATGGAGCTAGTACAGCCAGCAGCCTGAGCCAGCCCAGCCTCCTGCTGGTTCCTGCTGTATGCTTCTCAGAGCACCATCGAGTCTACCACTAAAATCAGGACATATGTCCCAGCACAGTGTGTAAACACAACACAGAAGACCAGTTTCAGTCCCAACAAGCCAGTGACAAACACAAAGGGACAGTGCAGCACTGTCTGACAGTGAGATGAACCATGGCAACTACAGATTAATTAGTGCTTATTTTTGGGTATGCCACATGGCAAGGAGAAACGTGAAAGAGGATGTGGGGTGGATTTGTAGTGGTTTTGTTTCAGTCGTGGAGATTGTCCCCAGCATGAAGGCAGAATGTGAGAAAAGTATTAAGAATCTTGCTAACACCTGAGGCCATGTGGCACCTTTTGGATGTAAAGCTTCTCCCATTTTTATTTCATTCTCTACTTCTTCCTTCCCCTCAAGGGAGAGAAAGGGCAGGATATTAACAAACACAGTTACAGGAGCAGTTAGTATCCTAAAAACCATATACCTTGAAAGAGAAACACCAAGATGACAGGTGATAAAATAAACAAATTTAAGATAATAAAGCATTGTTTTAAAAAGACACAACTTTATCGGTGGTGGGATTCTGTAGGGACACGTTGGAACTCTGCCCAAAAAGCTCGGGAAAGAAAATCTGAGTCCAGTTTAAAACACATGTAAAGCAAGATCTCAGTTGTTGAGAATGGAATGATCAACCCTAAACTTGGACAAGCCTCCTGACATTTGGGTAAGCCCTTGTAAAAGTTGAACGTAGTAGCTCTAGAAAACACCCCTGCTGAGGCCAAAGCACACTGGAGCTCTGAACAGTGAAATAACATACATTTACTTAGGAGTAAACCCCCAGAAGCCAGAACTTCACGAATGAGACTGCAGGCACTCTCGAAAAGAACTCACAATTATTTTCCCACTCACTTTCTTTTGTAAAATACTGGTGATTACTGAAGGTTAATCAGTCCTCCAAGAAAAGCATGGCAGCAAGCAGTCAACCGGTCTAAATTGCTTCGGTAGATACTGGTTTCCAAGTGACCTTGGCTGGCTCAGTCATCACAGCTCATTTCCCTATTCTGCCTCCATTCATGTCAAAATGCCCTCAAAATAATCCTAAAGGCAATGGCACAAAGAAAATTTGGAAGATGAATGGAAAGTAACTCTCTGCTTTCTGGTCTCTTACCTCACAGCTGATGTTTTGATCATCACCTTACGCTACGTAACAACGCACTGTAAGAAAAATGCTGTTCCAGTAATCAGCTGTGCCCTTCACATAACTTTGCTTGCTAGGATATTTTTGAAAAGGACAAATTGCCTTCATTAATGGAAGCTGTGCATTCTGCATTTCACAGGGAAGACGCCCCAACAAGCATGACCCCACTTTGCAAGGAATGACAAAGTTCCCACACAAAAGGAACGCAGCGAGGAAAAACCACAGGGCCTCAGCTAAACAAAACAAACCAAAACCAAACCCACAAGAAACAAGTGTCCACTGGCATGCCAAAAGGAGGGGTATTCAGTTTTATTTAACATCCTTGTTATGAATCCATTATGAAAATAAACAGTTCAGCAGACTATCCTACACCTCAGCTCTTTCAAGCCGGACAAAGCACTATAAAATATGCTTTAATAATAAGGTAGTAAGCAGGGAAACCTCTTGGCTGGGCTTTGACCTAACAGATTATCTCACCCATTTAATTTTCATTACTGATTTATTTGATTTTCAGCTTAAAATGAACCTAGGCAGCTCATCTTGGTAAATATCTTTAATCTTTAAATAATGTGCCTTAAGAAAAACACACAGTTAATGTGGTCAAAGCAGCAGCATTTTCTTTATAATAAAAGCATGAATTGCAGTGTACCAGTTACAGCTTTCAAATATGGGAGCAAAGCTATTGTAAAGGAATTCCCTTAAAGAGCTAAAATTTCTTCAGTAGCTTCAGCCACACCTAGTTTTCATTTATCTCTCTGTACTATATATAGCTACATGCACATGTAGATGCAGACATACACAAGAGAAAGGAAAAAAACCAAATTTTAGATAGATACAAGCTTGAAAAAAATCAGGTCCAGTTCAAAACTTTAAAACATTGAGAACATTCAAGCTCTCACCCTTATGAACAATCCACTGGAATGCTGTATCTAAAGCAGAGGAGCCTTAAAGACAATGTTTAGATTCTATCTTCACTATTCATTGAATGTTAAAAATGTGAGACTCTGCAGGCTGCCTGCCCACTGGAGAGAAGCTGATATTGGGCAAAAGGCAAAGAACTGACCGGACACTTTCACGTTGCCCCATGTCAAACACACTGAGGTCATCCTGTAAAACCACACAAGCACAAACGCTAGAAGCCTGAGCAGATGCAGATACCTAGCTCCATTTTGACCCTGAATATTCCAACATCACTCTCAGCCACCATATACACGTACCCCCCTATTCATGCAGGAGCACTAAACTGGAGTGACACACCGACATGGACACGTAACCACGGGAAAGAGTTTTTACTCTTCAGAAGTAGAAAGACAGTGTAATTAAGAACAGTGATGTCTGGGTAACCCTTTATGGATCATATCCCTCATTTTGGCTGTCTGGTAGCTCATTCTCTCTTGGTGCAGGGAAGGAGGCAACATTCTCCCTTCAGAAGAGCAGAAAGGGCTGTCTTCTCCATGGGCATCTTTGGCTGTGGCAGTAGCTCTCCCATGATCATCTCCTAATCCTCATTGTGAGGATGTTGAACAGCCAATTCATATTTCAGAGAAAAGACCCCAGCCCTCAGCTAAGGAATCAAATTTAGAATATAATCCTGGTTCCTAAAGCACAGCCAGCCAAAGACAGCTGGCTCAGAGTACAACCAGCCTGAACGACACTGCAGGAGACTTTTCTTGCTCATGCACCCCTCCTGTCTGCTCTTCCTGCCTGCTCTGCTACCCATTAAGTGAGTCTCTTTGAACACCTTAAGAAATCCAGTTCAAGACTTTTAAGAGTGGGACAGCCAGAACACTGTCATCATAATAGAATACTATATATATAGCTAGTTGGTAGAACATGGAACAGCCCCCCCCTGTCAAATTCACCTCTCTTACCCAGTAAGAAATCCCTAAACCTTTCTCTTAACTCAAGCCCACCCCATAACAAATTATGTTGCTATCAACTCACGTGGCCTCAGGCAGGTTTTCCTCCTAAACTTCCAAAACAGTACAACTTCTAAATTGCACAGTTATGACAGGCATAATCAGCACGTTCAGAAAATGAACCAACACAGCTGACAAGGAATCAATCCTCATAAAGTGCAGGCTAGAGTAAGCACTGGAGGAGCTATGACTTACACAGAAGGTCAGCCTGGATGTTCACATAGCATAGATACTGGTCTTAAAACTTCAAATGTTGCACTTTGGGAAGAGCTCTACATTTATTTGTTTCAAAGTACCAAAACAGGCAGTTTGACTGTAACTTGCATGTCCTCTTAACAGCTCTTAGTGCCTCCTGGCTCAGCCTTTCTTATTATTAAAAGGCAACAGTACAGGAGACCTGAGTAGCAATTAACATATTTTGCTTCAATCAAATTTTAATTATTTATATAAAATTTAAGCAGAGGGGATTTTGAAGACTCTTCAGCTTCAGATTAGTTTTCAGCTTTGTGGTTAAAGGGTCTAATATGACACAGAAAATAAAATAACCCCTCAGGAAACAGGAGAAGCAAATTCAAGTTTCCACCTCCTAGGTGCCAACATAAAGCAAAAACTCCAAGAAAAAAGGGGCCATGACCATTGGTGACTTTGCAAATGGAGGTATTTCCTTCCTTTGTTTTCTAAGCATCTACTGAAAACAGTACTATTTGTTTTTGTTTGGAGTGAAAACGGATTTTTAGAGAAAAGGGAAGCACTTAATACTTGACATAACCTCAACTGGGTTTTTAAATTTTATCCTTCAGTTATTTTGCCATTTAAAAAAAAAAATCAATTATCTGGACATGCCAGTTATGAACATATTGTGTGTTGATACATCTACCCTGAGTCTTTGAATCAGGCTTATACTAATGTCAACAGATGTCATGTATGCAGATCAAAGGCAAACATTCATTTTGAGTGCAACCCTGAAGCAGCTGTCTTTGCAACAAGGCAAGAATCCACTTTATTCTTGTAAATCCATCTGTCATCAGAACACCTCGAATCTGCCATGAAAATGAACACCACAAATGAAAATATACATGAGACCATACTTGAACAAATTACAGTAAAAGAGCTGCTCCTCAATTAGGGGCAATGCTAAACATGAGAGAATAACCCACATAAAAATTTTTCAGTCTGATTCATACCAGGAATTGTGCCTGTTTCCACTAACACATCTGTGCTAACACTTTGTTTTTCACACAAAAGAGAACTGAATGGGCAAAACATAAGCACAACAGGAGACGCCAACTCCTGTTAAGTCTTTGCAATGGCTCTATGACCAACTGCACTCGGCAAATTCAATACCACAATCCCAAATCTGACAAGGTTTGCAATATTGCACACACCTCTCAGTCTCAGTAAGGCCTAAGCATCACTGAATTACACACAGGGAATAATTGAGCCCAAACACAGCCATATTAAAAGTTTTTTTGAAGCTTAATTGACTTTCGACACTGAGATTTTGTATAACAAGCACATTTATGTACCTGAGTAGTGAAACTTTGGTTTTACATACTAACATCTGTACTAATGTTTTCTCACTTAGTTGCACAATCACTGGCTCTCCTGATTGTTTTCAGTATGTTTGTTTATTTGTATCTATTGTATGAGTCATTATTGTAATTTTCTCAGTAATAACAGAGACATTTGCTAACATTCAACATTCAGTAACAGAACCCAAATGCAGTGCCTTTCTGTCACATGGCATAAACATGTGACTAGTCAGGAAAACAAGTATAAGGCTTTGTTTGCACAACCTTAAGTTAATTTGATTATTAATGTCTGATTCTCGAGAAAATGAATCAGCCCCTTGTCTTCTTGTACTGACTCAGATTTCCTCCTACGGCATCAAGCACCGCACTGGAATCATTAGATCATCCTAAAGCTTACAGGAGAATTTTAACCTTTTTGGTAAGGGTTGTTGTTTCTCTTCTTCTAACTCTCATTTTCCACATGCCTGACTTCCATGTCAGCAAGAAACCAGCATCTAGACCAGGTAAGGAAACATATGCAAACTTCACTTCTCCCAGTGCAGCAAAAAACCTGGAAAGATCTCAAACTCATAACTTGAACCACCTCCAGGACAGACTCACCTTGCCCGTTGTTTCTTTAAATCTATTTTAAGCACCACTGAATGCTTTTGTTTGGTATTTCAAAAGAAAACATTTGTTATTAAACCAAAACAGAACCTTCGAAGCACACAGAATAACCAAGTAAATGAGAAGCTTGGTTGCCAAATATTATGTGGGTACTAATTATGGGAAAACTGAAAGCCTGGGCAATGCAGTGAACACAGATCTGAAATACAGTACTTTTAAACATTGACAGTTCCTATTATCACAGCCAATGTTATTTCTAGGACTTGTAGAGGAAAAAAAACCCTTATATTACAGTCTGTTCTTGTCTCACTGCAGTGGACTAACTCAATTTTGATGCTGTGCAAATAAAACTGATCTTTGTGAACAAGGGACTTGAGATGGAGCTTCTTTATCAAGAAAAACTTGGTGATGCCCCACAGTGATTCACAGCCTCCCTTTTGCTGTCAGAACGCAGGAAATCCATAAATCCCTTTAACATCCAACACGTGAAATCCTTCACTCCCCACTGCAAGGGGGAAAGGTCATTCTTGTAACAGAGAAAGCTTTGCTCTGTTCTTTAAAATGCAACTGCAAATCCAGCAAGATCTCTCAAGACAATGAGAAAGCTGCTACACAAACTCATCCGCCCGATAATTCCAGCCCTTCAGCTCATTAAGAGAGTGTATCCCAGGTCACAACACATTACCTCATGTCCAACTATTACCATTTGACAGCTGGGCTTAAAGGTGTACCCAACCAGCAGCGTGGGTCCCAGTGCAGCTTGCACATACATTAGGCAAGCCTTCCCTTGAAAATCATAGCAGTCACAGCTATGGGAAGGTGAATCCTGTGGTCTGCCATTCAGGCAGCTATCTTTTATTTAGCAGGGAGGGAGACAGGTAGAAATTCAGACTTAACAAAATACCCGAGGGAAGAGAAATTGGTGGGACAGGGACAACAGAGGGACTGAGTAGTATGATATCAGTGTCTGGTGCACAAAAAGTGTGTGCTTAGTCCAAGTGCTATCACAAACAGTGTTTTCCAGTACTTATCCTGCTCTGAAGAACAGAACTTCTCTAAGTGCTTGGCTTGAGAAATAATTTGACACCTGTTTAACAGATATCATTGATGGAGCAATCTTTCCTAAATCTAAAAGGCAGCTGGATGAAATTCCAACACAATCAGATACTTTCTAGTGATAACCTGGAGAGGTATATGAGTGCCTAACAGCTCTATTTGTTACGCCTCATAGACTGAGTGTGGCTTTCTCCTTTGCCTCCACGTAACAGTCATACATTTACACAGCTATCTCATCTTCCGTGGATCTTCGCCAGTCTCTTCTCAAGATGATTTTTTCCTATCTTCCTATCAGCTCAATAGATTCTCTCGGGAAGGGGGGGAGCAGGAGAAGTAGTCTGGGAACCCCAAGCATTATCACGTTTAAAACGATAAGGCACGAGCACAAATTTGGGTGCAAAGAGCCCTACCAGTTGCTGCAAAACTGAAATAACAAATTATATAGAGGTACTGCCTACAGTGTTATCAGTTACCAGACTCTGTGACATTTACACTCGGTGAGAGTCTGAGACTCGTGCTCAGGGCAAGATGTTTCAGGTTGATTACTTACTCAATTAGAGTGTACTGTAACCAGATTAAGGACATTGCTCTCTATCCTTTATTACTTGGAGTGGTTTTGTTCATACCATTTATAGAGGTTTGGGCAACTCTAACGAATATATTAAGTTTTCTGTTACTGTTTTCATTCTTCCAAAGAAACATCCCAAACTAATTGAAACCTTTTTCTTTTTCTTTTTTTTTTTTTCCCCAAGATCAGCAAATTATAGCTGTTCGAATTGGAGCAGTATCACATCTCTCTGGCAGTCAGAAATTGCAGTTGCAGGGTGATATGACTCTGGATAGAAATTTAATTTTTGTGAGAAATTTGGTGGTAGGAAGAGGAAAAGAGTTAAGAGGGATAAAGGGAGAAATGCAACCATATTTTAATAAATTATTAAAAATCCCTTTAGAGTTATTAGACAATACAGACTTGAAGTTCCTGAGCCACAGAGTATTGCAAGTCGGAAGAGTACTGGTAAAGGACCTGTAATGTTCCTACATTAAGTAAACATATCTTACTGACTCATGAGACAGGAACTGCTCAAGGAGGACCTTTCCACCTGACCCAGTATAGCTGCTCTCATGCTTTCACCAGGAACTTCACTACCACACACCATGCTTATCACAATATCTATTATTAAACTTACTCAAACTTCTTATCATACAGAGGGTTTTCAACTGCTCTAACCTTGAACTACAGTAGGTTGGATTCATGAAAGCAAGTTCAACTTGTTAGGTCTTTCCAGCTTTAACTCCTTGAGGCATTTTTTGGCAAACCCAGAAATAAATTGAAAATGTATTAATTTTGATTTCACAGCCAGACATCCCTATTTACAGCCTGTAAATAGGACCACAAAATTCTTGGGTTTCAGCAGCTCTAGAATACAGCTATAATGCATGCAATACATACATTACATGAATACCAACAGAAATATGTATTTGCTGTCCTATTAAAACATCGCATTCTTCAAAATGCACTCTGCATTTTACCAACAGAGCCCATTTATTTGAGTTATGTACTCTGCCTTAATACACGGTGCATCCTTGCCCCTAAATGGCAAATTCTGGAAGCCAAGACAAACATCAGAGTCAGTAACAGCAGAACTGATACACTCCGAGTGTATCCTTCCACCTATTACTTATTACTTTGCTGTGATACTGTCTATGTGCATAATATACTGCCATGCCTGTCCGTGGCTCCAACTCATCTACCTTCTCTCACATTTTACAAGCCTTAAATGGCTTAAGGGATTACAACTTTTACCGTCTGGTATGGGCTGAGGATAGAGTCGTCAGAGCTCAGGGCAGGCTGGCACTCAGGACAAAGGGAGGTGTGGCACACTTTCTGATGTGTAGTTGCAGGGGAGCAGGAGGGCAAAGGCAGCTCCTGGCCAGCAGCACGCAGAAGTATCCATCCTAACAAGAAACCTACCACAGGCACTTGCTGCCACTCAAAATCAGACCTCACGTCGCTGTAGCGAAGCCATTTAAGAGCCCCTGGTTATCAAGGGATTATGAGCTCCATCTTTTGTGGACACAAAGAAGTGTTTCCACCCCTCGCGGCTCCCTTCATCAGCCAGCGACACGGTGAAAAGTTGCTGTGTGGGCACAGACTTTTAATTAAAAGCCTTGTTAAGCTCTGCACAACTCTTATTTTTAAAGCAGGGCATGAAATGAAAAGGAGTATCTCCCAGCACAACGTATTCCTAGGAGCCACTGATAATTAGGGCAGTCACTTAATTTTCACTTTCTGGTTTCTACCGGGCTATGTGCCAATTAGGAAGCTTCTGTGACGTTCCTGCCTCCCAAACTTTTACCCCCTCTTAAAAATTCACGCAGCTTACGTACAGCTGCCTGCAAACTCCATCTATGCTATAGCAAACATCAAATATTAAAATGCCCATGAAGAAATGTTATGCAAGCTGTCGCTTACATTCAGCGGTGAACAAGTTCAGTGCCATCCCTCACTCGTTGGGACTTCACCATCCTGCCTAGGCTGCACTGTCTTCTCAGCATGCCACCACCTCACTTGTCCTCTAAGCCTTCTCACACACACAGTCACAGAATCATTTAGGTTTGAAAAGGCCTTTAAGATCATCAAGTCAAACTGTTAACCTGGCGCTGCCAAGTCCACCACTAAACCACATCCCTAAATGGCACATCTACACATCTTTTTTTAAAGACTTCCACGGATTCCAGTTTCACCACTTCCCTGGGCAGCCTGTTCCAAAGCTTGACAACCCTTTCAGCGAAGAAATTTTTCCTCATGTCCCTTCAAAACCTTCACTGGTGCTTTTTGAGTCCATCTCCTTTCACTCTGTCACTTATTACCAGGGAAAAGAGACAGGCTCCCCCCGTCACTACAGCTTCCTTCTAGGTAGTTGTAAGAGAGGGATAAGGTCTCCCCTGAGGTACCTTTCCTGCAGGTTAAATATCTCCAAGCTCCCTCAGCTGCTCCCCATCAGGCTTGCATGTGCACAAATAGGGCAGCAACTCATTTTCTGTTATCAAGCCCAGAGCAGCACTGTGATTAAGCATATGCCTAATTTTAAGTAGGCCTAACTGAAGTCTAGTTTTTAAAGACACATTAAAGCTCAAGAGTAAGTTCACCTGCTAAGGTAAACTTTCCTGTAACAGTGAATAAAACACAGGACTAAGACTCCTCAGAACATCCCAGTTTTGACATTTGCTTTCATCTCTAATTAGGGCAAAAATTCAAAATATCAGCATTTTGAACAGAATGAAGCGTTTAGAAAGCGCTGGTTTCAGATTTAAAATATTTCACTATTCCCCAGCTGAATGCCTTAGCATTTTGGACGAAGCATAAAAGTCTTATTTTAAGCTGGTTTGACATTAAATTGAACTGGGTCTAAACCGGCCCTGAGGCCACGTACAATGCCGCAAAACCTCCCCACAGCATCTCCTGACCTTATCCTCCCCCTAAAGGCTGATCTTCCCAGCCACTTTACATCTCACTGCATGCAGAGTACAGGAAGAAAGGGTGGTCTAGAGGGAGGTAAGTGCAGGCAACAACCCAGGGCTCACTGGGGGAAAGAGGGTCAGCTTCTCCCGCCAAAAGGCACGGCAGAGAGTTTTTGGAAATTAATTCCTGTAAGCCTCCCTGAGTGTACATTTCAGAAAAACACACAAAAAGGACTAAGATTTCAATCGCGGACTTCTGAGGAATTATGTAAATTGTTGCTTACAGCAGAAATGAAAACACCTGTTACAATTTTAGTCTTCAGTGTGTAATACCTTTGCTTCAGGTTGCAAATTTCTGCTTCCTCTGTGTATATCTGAGACAATGGTCAGGCCATCACTTCAGTTCTCTTTGATTAGGTGAAGTGTATCAACAGATTAAATGGGCCCAGCACGTACAGTTCATCACTCCCCCTTGTAAACTCCTTCTCCTTCTCTAAATTATTCCTTCAAAAACTTTCCTGCCCTGTGGGCAAAAGAAGAGGATACAGCACAGAAAGAAGTGGAAGCCTTCTTTATGTCAGCAATGGTTTTTTCCCATTTACCATTACGTTCGGAGACTTCAGTTACGCAGTTTGTATCTATTTAACATGTCACATTGATTCTGTATCAACCTTGGGTCTCAATCAAAATGCTGTAGAGCGGCAAGAGAAATGTCTCATGGCAGTCTTGGTGTGTTATATCAATTGTATAACTTTTCTTAGCCAGGTTTAAAATGTCAAAGAAAAAAGGCCAGTTTGACATGATATTTTTTTCTACAAGTCAAATCCCACATGGGCTTGCTTTCCTTATGCTACCCTTCCTCACAGCTGTATTAATCACATCCCATAATTTCTGTTTGGCATAAATAACAGGTAATGGACAAAAAAGTAGCTGGGTTGTACCACTCCCCCTTCTTAAATACCTACGAAACAGATCTTTTCTATAGGTCTCCTGAACTTCTCCAGGGCTCTCTCATCTAGTAAAACTGACATTAGTGACCTGCACAACACCTCAAAAAGCTTTTACAACCTCTACTGCAAATCTCTGGGTTTGTTGACTTCCTTAAATGCAAAAGTTTCTACTTTCTGTTTCACCACATGGTACCATATAAGGAATATGCCTAAGAAACAAGAAAAGAGATTCCGCTCAACGCTAAGGTCAAAATGTTTTAGATCTGGATAAAACAAACTACAGCAGGTCAGAAACCACAGCATTTTCCCTCATCCCGTGCTTGTCCACCCTCCCTCAAATCTTCTTGAGGAATATATGTTAAGAGACACCAAATTTTCTGAAAAATAAACTCAAATGAAAATTGCAGATCTCTACTCCTAAATTAATGACAGCATGCAAGCTTGCTAATCTCTTCCCTTATTTATTCGCTCCACCTTTTGTTATCTCTCATCTATATTTAATTTTTAAATGATCTTTTTACACGTGTTGTGAGTGGATAGAGCAGGAATCTGTACAAGGTCTTTTAGCCACTATAAATCTTGTTTTGTTCCCAGAAGTCTTTCCTTGACCTTAATGTCACACTTTTTTCACTTATGGGAGAGAGGGGTGGGGGGAGAGAGGGAGGGAGAGAGAGAGAGAGAGAGAGAAACTGGGGGCAGTCATGTCTAGTGTCCTCCAGAGAAGATCATCTTCTAGCTCTGGCCATGTCCCTGTATGTACCTGTAAAAGCACTCTATGATGTCTTCAGTCAGAGAAAAGATCTCATTGTGCATTCCTTTGGCTAAAAAACAAACAAACAAACAAACAAACCGCTGTCAAACACTAAAAGTTAGAATCAATTCAGATTTTCCTTTCTACATCCTGCTGCACTGCACAAAAAAATGTGAATAGCCTGAACAAAACAAAATAAGCTTTATATTCCGGGAAAGACACTTGGGAAAGTAAAAACACAGTAAATGTTCCAAAAATGCCTCAATCTACAGAAAGCTGTAAGTAAGTAAAAGAAAACAGAAGATGGGTCTGAACTGTACAAACAATAATAAATCCAGTTTCACTAGTTAATGTTAAACATGTTTTCCATGAAGAATGGGGGGGGGAGAGAGGGAAGGAAGAGTCCAGAGTCCATTTGAGGAAGACTGTAGCACTGGCACCAGGCTTCCTGCACAGGACAAGAAGTCAGAAGACTACTTAGCTCCTACTTAAGGTTTTCCTGCAGCAAATTTCAGCTCATGATCAAAAACTCTGCCTCGAAACCTGCCCAGAGCCTTACCCAGGGAAACAGAGAAAGGCAAGAGCATGAGTGGAAGCAACCCACGTGGGCAGCAGTGCACAAAGCTGCAGCAAGGTACAGCAGCTGAAGTAGTCTCTACCATGTAGATGGTTTTTGTTCTTTTCCCAAAGACAGCAGAAAAACCATGTTAAGGAGGGCTGTACAAAAACTCAACCTTTCACAGAATTATGTTATCTGTCATGCAGAGTGAAAAAATGGTATAAGTTTTCCAGACCAAATTCACCTCTCTATCTATTAAAGCCCCCCCCCCTTTCTTTTTTTCCCCTTTTTCTTTCTTTTTTTTTTCTGCAGTAAAATGAAAACACACTTGTAAAGTGGGAAAATAAATTTATCTAATTCCTCGAGCTCCTCAGATGAAAGCAGTGTGGAATATACATGGTGGCTATACCCATGCAATTCTTCTCATACTGCTGTAAAAGGGATTTAAGCAACTCCAATCCCTGGAACACCCAAGGAATCTGCTGCAGCATTAGCTTCTTGGAGTCAGATGGAACCTAACCCTTGTATCTTCTCAAACCCTGCAGTAACAATATAATGCACACAACTTCCATCACTAACCAAATTCCTTAAGCGTCACTTAAACCATGTCTTTCATCTCTTGACAATAAATTTTTCCATACTTTCAAAACCTTCTCTATGTCAACCTTCTCTAGTGACAACAATATCACTGTTCAGAGATTCCATCATTCATTAAAAACAACAACGTCTTTAGGGGTTTACAGGCAAAAAAATCTGTGAAGTGACAATCACAGTACCTGTTTAAAAACCTTTAGAAAGCAGATGAAGTAAATACAATGTGTTTTGGGATCCACCACTCTTTATGAATAAAAAAGGAAGCAAAATTTGAAATTCAAGGAATCCCTTTGGTCTGCAGCAAAAAAATTTAAGTGTAATGCCACACAGTCCAACTAAATACACACACATGAACAAGACAGCCATACACACAATTCAGTTTGGTTCAAATTTTTCAGTAAATTAAATTGGAAGATTTATTATTGCCAACAGCTGTGTTTAAGTTTTTACCAAGACTGAAGTTTACTTCCTGTAATTTTTTTCAAGCACAGTGCAGACATTCTGGAAGATGACCATGATTAGAATATGCTGCCTTCATAAGACTATGAGATTTCATGAGAAATTAAAGATAAATAGGTTAGCTATTCCCTTTGGTGTAACTACTCATGTTAGTTCAAAAAAGGCAGGAAGGAGAAGCAGAAAAATAGAAGTGTTAAAAAGGGATCTATAAAGTCCAACAATACCAAAAGAAGGTAAGTAAACGTAGATTAGTCAATAACCAGCTATTCCTAATTGCTCTTTGAGAATCAATGGAGAAAACTGCACTGACTCATCACCAATGACCCTTCGAATCATGAAACAGCCTTCTGTTTCCAGACATCAGGAAAGAGTCTCTTTGGCAGTTGCTACTTTGCTGCCCACCTACTGGATAAGTAAAGGACTCCAACCATCAGAATTTTTCTTGGTACCTGACCACCCTCATATATTCTGACACATCTAGTAGCTATCCTCCCTACAGCATCTGCAAAACAATGGGGTCCAGTGCTCACACTGGAGAGGGTGTGCAGAATAAGCATCAGGTGAATCTCAGGAAAAGACTTCCCATTCTGCAGTGACTCGACTGTAGAGGCCTTTGAAGAAGGAGTAATTCAGCTGTCTTTTTCAGCATCAGACATTTCTGTTCTACTTGTTGAAAATCTAAGCCTTAGGCAGCAAAAGAAACAAATCCAATGGAACAGAAAAGCCTTTTATTTTGTAGTTCATTTAGACTAAGACAACACTGCTGGTGGCCCCCAAACTACATTTCTACAGGAACTGGTGTTGGGTGGATGAGGTTTGTTTAACTCGCTCACAGCCTAATGGAGTCTTCTCTTAAAATTTTGAGTAGAATCCAAGGTGGTCCACGAGAAATTCAAGCATGACACTCTTCTACTTCCAACTTCTATTTCACTGCTACAGATGATAAACAATATTAAGTATGATTACAGCCTCACGACACTTGCTGACAGGTTTAGGATAAATTTATTCAGTATACAAGGTGGGAAGAAATCATTCCCTCCAAAAAAAGCCACCACTAGTTGCTGCTGAATGGGACTCCAGCAGCGGCTGTACTCGCACTATTTAGAGGCACAGGAGTGCCTTTAACAAACATTTTGTACCCCAGAACCAAACAACAAACCAACCAACAAAACCAACAAACAAAAAAGCCCCGCAAAGAGGCACACAGCAAAAGAGAAAGTCCTAGTCAAAATAAAAATAAAATTAAAAATTAAAACAAACAAAAAAAAACCAAAACAAAAATAAAAAATAAAATTAGCCTTCATAAATCATCCTGTTGGATTCTCACTGGAGTCAGAGGCAAAATTTGGAAACATTTCCAAAACATTATCTCCTTCCCTTGGTAAACTTGGACCGCTGAAGGTGTATGGAGCAGAATAATTTATTCTGTTTTGTTAATAAGGAAGCTTCTTGGTAAAACTGTAAATGATTTTTGTTTAATAACAGCAAATGGAGCATCACATAAATATATGTCCTCTAGGAGTTTATTGTAAGACAGACAAGTAAGCCTGGCAGTTGCTCATTATTATTCCTCACGCTGCTTCTAATGAACAGATCTATGCTCTCACTTTTCATTGGCCTAATCAAAGATTCTCTATGATATGCAATTAATCTTTAATATGAAAGTGATTAGGGAGAAGACAAAAAATGCAGCTGAACATCCTGACCACTGAAAAACCAGATTAAGGAATTATTCAAAAATCCATTTCCTTTATATTGCAGTTTTACATTTGCAAATCCCTTGATACATGAAAGCTCAATGAAACAAGTTTATTTTTATAACCCATGGAACAAGATTCACAGTTTTCATTCAGATGGATATGTTGGTAGTTCTTTCAGCAGGGAGCCCACATTGCAATTTTAGCACTCTGGAGAAAAGCAGAGGAAAGCAAGACTTTGCCACCACTCACAGAAAGGCACTGGAAACACATAGTGAAATCATAACACTGGCAAACAACCTTCCACATCAACACTGTCCCCACCAAGAAACACCAGATGTGAGCTTAGTTTGTCCTGCCTCGGTGAACCTTGCCTGTGTCACAGGCCTTTGACTATGACCTGGAGATAGCTGGAGCAGCTGCTCTTGACTGGGACAGGAAAGCAGATGAGACTCCTTGGATTGATGGGCTTGTCAACCACTGCACATCCAGTTCAAGCTTCAGAACCACTGACTTGGTTTGGGAACTCTGAAGGACAGGAAGAAGGTTGCAAGCTAAGCAGGAATCAACTGAAGATGGATTCTGTGGGTTTTCAGTCTGGAAAGGACTCAGACTCCTGGGATGTCACTAAGCCCCCTGGGATGTCTGGGAAGGGCACAACATAACCACCATGAAAGGGTGTTAAATAAGAATGTCTGAACCTTCAAATCGACATTCATGAGAGTTTTGAGATGACACCTCAGCTACAGGAAAAAAATCAATATTGGTATTTTGGAAGCTTAGTAGTTAGTATTAGTTTTAATCAAAAGTGGAAGCATAGTGTAGGCTAGTTATACAGTTAAGACTGCTACAAGTAAGCCTTTTAATATGAGTAATCTTTGCATGGATCTTTGTCTCACCAGGAACTTCAGAGGACTTAACTTTCAGAACATGAACCTTAGGCCCCTAAGAACTAGCTTCTGAAGAGATTTACAGAAACCAAGATCCTTTAAAAAAAAAATCTCTAGTCACTTGTTAAAGCAACAGTAATGAGATAAAAAGTGAAAAGGTAGGCAATAAATCACGACTATATACACCTTTGACTATTTCATTCAACTCTGTTGGACAGATCATTTTGACCAGAATCATTTCCAAGACTCAGCAGAACAAAACTCTGTAAGACAACTGTTTCTCCCTTCCTTCTGAAAGAAAAACACTTTCATACTTTGTATGGTAAGCAGAGGTCTGCAGGGAGCAAGTCAACTCTGAACAATAATGTATTAAAAGACCCTCTAGAGCTGGATCTTATTTCCTGAACTGGCCACAAGCCACTTCTCCAGAACCTGCCTCTATCCTGGCAGCTCCCCAAATTAATGCTGCCTTCCACTTGCCACACCATCACCTGCAGTGATACTACTGCAGGTTATCTGTACTTCTTTTGATTAAAAGATATCTTTGATACTTGTGAGTTCTCTCCTAGATTTGGCCCTGTACAGCCACCTTTACAATGCAGCCCAACATTTTAAAATAAAACACTAGAAAATAAAAACCCCTTACATTTTCCCATAAAAGTTCACATGTAGGATAGCACACCACCCTAAACTTGATGGGAATCACTTCGAAGTAACAAGAGTACTGTGGTATCCTTGCACTTCTAATCCAGGATCAATACAAATCTTTAAGCTCCAAAAACCTTAGTGCAAGTTCTCTCCCCCAACTCTACCTTCACCTTTGGTTGGTTGCCAGTAGTAGTTTAGACTCTTGAACAGACCACATGCCCCACAAACACAAAGCAACAAGCCTATTCCCTGCATTGTGCAAACCTGAAGCACAGATTATGTTCAGTCTGAAGTGAAAGTAAAGCTGAAAGCTGCTTCACGCCTTGCAATTCCTTCCATGTTTTCCTTTGTGCCTTCCCAGCACCATTATCTTAAAAGATGAGAAACCTTAACTGTTTCTGAGAGAATCAGCCTCTAGTAGTACCCTTTGTTGGAGGTGTGGAAAAGCATCTCAACAGAAAAAGAGATCCTAAGCATGTGATTAAACATGTTCCTGACTTCAGACCACCATAGGAACCAGTCTTTATATATTATTATAGCAATCTAGCTTAGATGCCTGTTAGTCTCAGTGCCCACAGCCTCCTTCCTGGGACTGAACAGGGAGCAGCTTCTCACAACACCTAGAGGAACTTAATTACCTCCTCAACTTTGGCCCCCTCTGTCAAATTCAAATAATCTGATCGATTCGAGCACGAGCTACCAAGGGAGGGTACAATAGGAGAGAGACAAAGAGACAACTGATCAGAGGATTGTTAGCCCATAAGCCTCATTCCCTTCTGAAACCAGACTAAAGAAGTATCTTGGGACAAAAGACTTGTGACAGCTCATCACTTACCTACTCATGTGCAGGAATGCAGCTGGGTAGCACGGTAATTATGGACTGGAGAATTTAGGGGATTATTTTAAATGATGTGCTTACCCTGGAGCAAAAGCATTAAAAGGACAAATTGGAAGAAGTCATTATCTCACCCAACCTCTCCCCCTGTTTCCTCCCTTCCCCCTCTTTTTAATTTTAACCTTGATCACAGCCTGCTCCAACAGTCGGGCTTCTCCTTTTGTCTGACACTGTAGTAAAGTTGTAGGGTTGTTTGTGAAATGTGTTGCCATGGAAACTAACGTGTGCTGCCATGGTGATCATGTCAGATCCAGCCTCACATCTTCACTGCAGACTCAAGAAAAGAGGAAGAGAAGGCAGAGAGAAGAAATTCTTCCTTAAAAACCCATATGTTACGAAATACTAGCAAACCTAACAAGAGAAGTGACAAAAATCGAGGTCCCTTATACTCATCAGTATTTACTACTAATTCACACAGTGCTTTCTGAGATGCTGCCTCTCTTAATGTTCTCACAGCCAGTGCAGTTCAAAGCTTCCAAGTGTTGAGCAACAAATATGCAAAGTCTAAGATTCATTTTTAGACGACCTAGGTACCAAAAATCCTTGCTCAGGAATTTTTCCAAGTCAAATAATTTCAAGAACCACTGAAGAAAGGAAAACAGGGAGTGAGCATAAAAGTTGCATGAAACGTATGTGTTTTAATAAGCTAAAGGAATCAATGATTCATGACACCCGTACATGGTGAGATTAAGACCTCGATTAAAGACACTAAATTGAAGAGACTGAAGTCCATTCTAGAGAAAATAACTTGAAAAATCATCTAGGCATCTTTTTAAAGTCAGTGGTGAGTACAAGATCTCACATTCATTTCCCTGCTCTTTAAAACTCTGATAGTTACTTTTCCCATATTCTTTAAATGAAAACAGAAGCTATAACTAAAAATCACTAGTAAATTACTTTAATTTAATGAGGTATCTTAAATCCTCCCAGTGGCCAAATCCCAAGCATTTAGGCTCCCTGAGCAAAACCCAATTGACACAAACTCTGCTTTAGTCCTTTCAAATGAATTGTAAGCAGAGTCTCTCTAATCAGTGTGCATAGTCATCTTGCTTTAAAATTAAAGATATGTCTAAATCTTCGCCAGATCAGGTACAAAGTAAGTTTGCTGGTTCATAATATGACTTGAATTACTGATAATAAAACCTCAGAATAAGGAAACATATAAATTAATGTTCAAAGGTGCATCATGAAAAGCAATTCCTTCCTGAGTTAATGCTGAATCTTGTCAAATAAAACATCTATTATGTTTTATGTGAGATATATTCCATCTCTGAATCACATCAGTTATCCACACTTGATGATTGTGCACCCAGCACTCAGCCATTGCAGCTTTTATAACACACAACCACAAGGATTTTTATATTCTTTAAATGCATTTGAGTGCAAACTAAGACTAAACATTTTAAGTTCAACCAATTTTCTGTTAAAGAAGGGGAAATAAACACTAAAAACATGAATAAATGTATCTCCTTCCACAGTCTGATGGACTCCATTTAAAACAAAACAAAACAAAAAAAGGAGCTGAACTCTTGACAAAAGTTTTACAGCAAGGCAAACTTTGCTGATGCATCAGTCCAAAAGCTTTGTCTGAGAAAAAAAAAAACAGTAGATACCCAAATGCCTGGCATAACTCCACATAGGAGACCCTCCTCTGAAATCCTGAGGTCCACGTGTTTTCTTGCATGCAAAGGGTATTTCAACGTGCTTTTCACAAAACTAGATACCCTATCAACGTTTTTATACTTAGTGTTAGCATGCAGGCAGAGAACATGACAAGTCAAGTTGTGAGGCGTTGTACTGTAACAATATTTTCAAAATCCCATCAAGAGACAAACTGAATACAGCAGCTAAGTTGCACTGTATAAAACAAGGAGGAGGATTAGTGGAAGCCTTCCACAACTACCCAGTGATACAATAAGTTTCAGTAAATAATGTGTCTTTTAGATGGAATGGCATTCAGTAAATGAAGCGTATATTTTAGATGAGAATAAATTTTAGGACTCACAGATTCAGCCCACAAAAAGTCTCTTAAAGATACACTTTAAAAATGGATTAATATCCTTCATTGCTTCTGCTCTCTAAAAACAGGTGGGATCTAACATCCACCTTGACTGGGACAGGCTGAAGCCCTGCAAAACACCCATACCAAGACGATCTGATTCACTGAGATGCTACAGCTTAAATTCTGTTTCTTTCTCACACATCTACTTTCTCACTAGGAACAGCTACCGAGAAAACACTTCAAACTTCCTATCTGTAAAGATTTTTTTTTTCCCTCACATGCACAATACAGGAAAAAACAGATCATAAAACTACAGTAATTTCATTGTAACCAAACCATGAATCAACTAAAGTTCAGGCTAAATATTGGATCCCACTTTCTTCCTATCTCATGCATTTGAGGAAAGGCTCCTTCACACTTGGAGGACAGGTTGAGGAAGCTGGGCCTGTTCAGCCTTGAGAAGAGATGATTGAGAGGGGACCTTATCAATGCCTGTAAGTACCTGGAGGGAGGGTGTCTGGAGGATGGAGCCAGGCTCTGGTCAGTGGTGCCAACCAATAGGACGAGAGGCAACTGGCAAAAAACTGATCCACAGGGAATTCCACCAGAACATGAGGAAGAACTTTACTATGCAGGTGACTGAGCACTGAAACGTGTTGCCCAGAGAGGCTGTGGAGTCTCCCTTACTGGAAATATTCAAAAGCTGCCTGGACTGTGATTCTGTGATTTGACTACAAATGCATAAGGTAGCAGGGGAAAAAGAGAATCTGTTCATCTGCAGTGTTCCTTCTACTTGGGTGCAATCTAAATGTAACAGAAAGTATTCCAGGCAATAATGCCAAATACTCTTTCTAGCTGGCAGCTAGATCTCAGGACCAGCTGATGCACTGTGCACGTGGAAAGTTTATTAACTTTCTGGATCTTGCAACAGTCCCCAGGGAGAGGGGGAAAAAAAAAAGCTCAACTGATTTTTTTATTCCCTTGACATTGAATTTATACAGCCTTAATATTTAGGCTTCAAGAGGGTTCAAGATTTACCAGATACTTCTCCAGAACATGGAGGTAAACCCAGAGCCTGCCCCAGAGACCATAAAGTCTAGACAAAGAGGAATAAGCCTGGACTACAATCCCTCTTGGAGGTATTTACTCTGATGAGAGATCCCACACTTTTTGTGGCTCAGAAAAAGCACAAATACTTTATACCTTGAGTTTATTTAAAGGTTATTTTTATACAGTCTCACATAATATTCTTTTAAGAAAGTTTGGAAAACACGATCTAGATAAAGTTCATTTAGGCTGTATGCAGCAGTTATGACTGGTTCCACACGAATGATTAACACAGACCTGGATGAATTCTGCGGGCTAGTTCTGCTACATCTTTAAGCAGATGATAAGAAAGAGTCAATTATTAAATCTGTAGACCAAACGGAACAAAGAAAGACCACAAATGCGAAGGACAGGTTTCAAATCCAATATTATTGAGGCAAACTGGATAAATATTGGAAAAACCAGGAAAGAAAGAAAGCCATACACACTGCATAATCACGGTAAGGGGAACTTCAAGCCACTCGTGGTGGTTTAATCCCAGCCAGCAACCAAGCACCATGCAGCCACTCAGTCACTCCCTCCTCAGTGGGATCGGGGAGAGAATCAGAAGAGTAAAAGCTGGAAAACTTGAGATAAAGACAGTTTAATAAGAAAAGCAGAAGCTGCGTGCACAAGCATTCATCAAGAGTCAAGCTGTTGAGCACAAGGCAAACAAGGTGGCTGGAACAGATAAACAGGACTGTGCCCCACAGAACACATGGAGTTATCCTTCCACTCTACTGAGCATCAGCAAAGCCTCAGTACTGCACTCTCACCTGGGTGCTGCATTTGAAGAAACAGATCAGGCAACTGGAGCAAGTCCAAAGAGTCACAGAGAAGAGCAAAATTTAGGAAAACATAACCCATAGAGATACACGTACAATTGGGCCTAGTTAGCAAAACCATGGAAAAAAGATGGGAAATGGAGTGGTAAGAATGGTGCAAGCAATGCCATTCAGTATTTAAGGTGCTAGTGTGAAGAGGAAAGAATATTTTCTCTTGCGCCCATAAGGGGTGGAACTGATTACACCATAGCACGAGTCAGCTCAGACATTATGAAAAACTTCTAACAGTAAAGAAAGCAGAACAGGTATAATGTTGCAAATGCAAGGAAAACGAAGCAGGTCTTTAAAATCCCTGTTACATTTCAGCAAAAGACAGTGGGAGAGGTACTGGATCTGTAAGCAAAGTTTTTCTTCCCCCCTCGTAAGGGATGCCTTCAAGTGGTCACTGTTTCATTTTATCAAGTAGCTACTTGAAACATAAAATTTCTAACTGAATGATAAATAAATAAGAGTCAGGTAAAATGACTGCTTATAATGACAATCTGCCTTCTTGCAACTGAGGAATTACACGTGGCAACTAAGGAACTGAATGTGGCAATACGCCCTTTTTTTTTTTTTCCAGCAGGCATTTTCTATTATTTGCATACTTTTAGTAAGACACAACAAGCTATGACAGTTGTTCCCATTTCTTGTCAAATTCTCTTTCTATTTTCATCTGCACTAAAAGACAAATGAGACAAAAGCAATGACAGATACCCTCCTCACCATATGAGGAGGGGGAGAAAAACTGCATACACAAGCCATCCATTAGTTTAATGCAAAGGAGATTACAGAAGCACTAGTCACTCAAGAGCAAAAGGATAAGTGATGTTCTCACAAGCTATTACACTAATGGTGAGAGCAAGGGAATGCCTCTGTAATTGCCAGAGAGCAGGCTGAGAGAGACCTCTGGGGATTCAGGCAGTGCACGGGGCACAGGAGAAACCGCTCAGCCCTAGCACAGGGATGACTGCTGACTTACAAAATCACACGTGTCATTACCGACATCAGACCCATCCTTGCAGCCTTTACTTGTTAAATGTCAGTCCCTGGCTTGTTCAAGACCCCATGAGTCAAATGTATTTCAAAAGCATTGCCTAGGGGAGTAAAGGTTCGAGTGTTAAGTTCCCTTACATTCCCTCCTCCTCAGTTCATTTGCTTTTTCCACAGTTTCCCGATTCAATCCCCATCTGTGAATCCAGAGACAATCCTCACCTCTAGAGGCAAGAGCAGTTTGTGGATGCACTCCCCCCAGTGCATAGCTCTGAAAATCCTGGTCACACCAAGGGAAGGAGTGAGCTGCTTCCTTTTCATGCCTCTAATAGACCTGTCTGACAGACAGAGCTTCCTTCCTATCTGCCATCCCACACATCTCCACCCCTCAGCTGACCTTCTGCCAACCAGTTAACTGCCCTTGCATCTCCAGGGTCCAGTCAGTGCCAAACTGCTTCGGGGCAGCACACACGAAAAATTAACCACATTGATTAAAAGCAACACAAACCTGAAACACAAACAACTGAAACCTCAGCAGACTCACCCCCTGTGCTCCAGGTACAACTCCACAGGAGGCTTGCACGGCTGATGCCACGCACCTGGCAGCAGCTCTTAGCCAGTGAAGGTTGAAAACAATTGTCGCCTCTGAACTGTAGGTGACTCATTAATATGAAGTCCAAGCAAGGCACGAGCAGAGACCCACGTGTGGCCACATGCCACGACCAGCCCTGATTCCCAGAACTTGCAAGCCATTTCACAGACTAGCTGTGCTCCCTGCAGTACTGACCTTAATGAATCAGAGAGTGAGACACTGCTCTAAGCCACTCAGTTGAGCATCATATCTCACAGGTTTGGTACAATGGGCAAGCTCTTACTAATGGGCACACACTGCTAACAAATATCTCCCTCATCTGCTGGCTTTTTGGCAGTCCACAATAGGTCACTCTTAATGCAATTTCATTTTCTTAATTAAATCTTCCCTGAGGTATCATCACAGAGTATTACTTCCCTTTGATTCCTTTATTCAGTATTTCAGAGAAGAGAGAGTCCCACCTTGTTTTCATGGTTTGAAAGTTTCTCCCTTGATTAACCCTCAGAGAAGATGAGAGGATTTTTCATTTTTCAGTGAGTAACATTCATATTTGTTAAATAAACAACATACAAAAGGCAACATAACAAAGCTTAGGAGAATGTAAAGAAAATCATAGCCAAGTAAAAACAAACAAACAAACAGAGAAATTGTAGTTTCTTGCTATCCCGAACTTTACAGAGCAATTTGTTTGCAACAGGGGAGAAGGAGCCCCAAATCTAACTGCTTTCCAGTGAGAGCAGCACTTTGGGAAAAAGCCTTGATTTTTATTCAACTCACTCATGTATACCTGTAGTAACAGGGTCAAGGAAAAAAAAAATCTCAGCTCTCCCTTCCAGAAGTAAATCTCCAACCTGCACAAACTGAAAACCTTGAACCCTGTAAGCACTCTGATCTCATATGAGAAAGTCTCCAAATCAAAAGCCTTGAAAATTCCCCCCTTGGCAGGGAGTCCAACTCCCGATTTTTCAATACTTATGGACAGAATTATTGGCTGGATATGCAATTACCCTTTACACTTTTCAAGAAGTACACTGCTCTACGTAGTTACGTGCAGGTGATTATCAATCAACCATTACTGCTTGTGACACTTTCCACTGAACATAATAACATGTAGTCCCTCTGTTAGAGCAAAACTGCACTCTCAAGGAAGACAGACACAAACAACCTTGGCAACACACACTTAAATGCTAATATGAACTGCCACCGAAATACTGACCAGAAATTCCAGTCCTCTATTGCCACAGACAACCCTATAGCAGATGTGAGATTTACATCATCCAGTTCTGTAGCTGCTTTGCTTAAATTTGCATTGAGGTTTTCTTGAGAGACACACACAGAGGAAAGTACAACTTCCCTTAAATTACAGAACAGTTCACCCCAAGCCCCTCTCCCCATTGCAAAGAATCCAGTTATTCCACTTGTACAGGAGGGCTCAATTCTAGACAGCTAAAGTAAGGTGAGACTTATTTAATACAACAGGGGGAGAAAGATTCTCAGAACACCCACCAAAAAGTCCAGGACCCACAGCACCCTCTAAGAACCACAATAATCCCAATAAGCAACTTGTGCATGAAAATCCCAACAGAACTCATCGAAGTCTTCCGCATTTTGGAAGATTTCATTATGTCACCTACTAATAAGGCCAAGTCAAAAATGTCAGCAACATCAGAAGCAATTGCCTCACAAAGGGTCAATATAAGACACAATTCCATGAAATGCAAGGTGCAGCACTGAGCTGCAATTTATCCACTATCTGTGTGCCAAATCCCAATAATCCTATATTGATGATACAAGATAATGAATAGGAGTGGTTTACGGATATTGCTGAAATAGATATGTTGTAGGAGTAAGTATTTGGGAAGGATCTGAAGGAAGAAAGTAATAATAAACCACTCAGGCTCTCTATTACCACTGGCTCAATGAGTACAGAAAGCAGCATGAAGAGATCTGCCATACCAATGGCAGAAATTAAGTACTTGAGTTAATTATCTAGCAAAAGAAGGGACAGAGGGCACAAGAACGGGTAGCTGAGAATCAGCAATATTTAGCAGATCCACAAAGATAAAAATAAGATAAATAAGTTAAGAAAAAATTGACCTCAGATTCAAATAAAATGAAACAGAGGAGAAAAATGCCCTCACGGCAGATTTTTAACTAGCACGAAGCTGATGAGGTTAAGATTACAATAGAAAAGGATAAAATTACCAAATCATGGGCAAAGATTTTTGGCAACAGATGGGAACAGAAAATTACATGCATTAATAATGTGAGAAGAGAGCTGAATTTTGTTCTAATAAAAAAAAAAAATCTAATAGTAAGACTAAGTCCATGAGCAAAATATTGGTGGTGGGAGGAGACTAAGGAGAGAAAACAATCACATAAAAAAACTGGACTGTATCCAGATAAGATAGCAATGAAACAGAACTGCACAAAATACACAGAGCTACAACAAGAGATGCAAAAGTGCACATTAGGAGTTGGAGTTAGAAGTCTGGGAGTCACTGCAAAAGGAGTATGTGAACAAGAGGAGTGTATTTTATAATGATGACAAATCAGGAGTGGAAAGGTGTGCAGGTACCAAAAATGAAGGCAGAGTAAAAGATTGAGAGAAGATTCAGGAAAGGATAAAAGAAAACAGAGGGAAGATATGACAGAGGTTCACAGACTCCAGAGTGGGAAAAAAAAAAAAAAAAGAGGATTATTCACTTTCACTTCCAATACCAGAAGGAAGGGCATCAAGAGAAAGCAGGAGGCAGGTTCACAACATACTGAAGGAAATGACTCTTAGTGCAACAGCTAATTGAGTTGGAAATTCACTTTCAAATATAAAAGTGTAGATAGGTTCAAAGGAAAGCAGAGGTGATTTCACGGAGCAGATCTCTGTTGAAAGGTACTACATCCACAGAAACACCAACAGTTACATAAGTTTCTGAGTAGAAAATAGTTGAGGGCAGGGTAAAGAAATAATCAAAAAATATTATTTTTCTCACAGAGGACAAAAATCCCTGCAAAATGCCAACTCCATTGCCCCAGTAAGTCCAGACCAAAGATTTTTACCCTTAGGTCTTCACATCTGTTCACAGTCCACACAGGTGACTACTGCTACAAACACTTACAGACAGCACAAATTGACAATTCCACAAGAAGAAACACCTTGCCTTCCTCCCACTCCTTATTCCCAGTCTTTGCTGGCTGTTTGCTTGCATTGCCATAAGGCTTCATGGAACAGTCAAATACACCTCATTCTGGGTTAAACCCACACAGCAGAAAAAAAAATAACAGGTTACCTCTAACCAGGGTCACTGCCCTGACACAGCTCTCCATGCAGGCACACAAATGCATGCCCTGACCCAAAGAAATTACTAACACGCAGGAAAGAGCGGCTAGAGAAGCAGAAAGATGCACTGGGATTATTTAGCCTGGAGAAGAAAAGTCTCAAGGGGAATCTTATCAATATGCATAAATAGCTGGTGGGATGGAGTGAGGCAGACTGAGCGAGGCTCTTTGCAGTGGTGACCAGCAATAGGACCAGAGGCAACGGGCACAGACTGAAATACAGAAAATTCCCTTTAATTATAAGAAAAAACCCCAAACTCTAAGTAAGAAAAAAGCTCAACTGCGAGGCCTGAAGAATGCAGGTTACATAGATAATTGAATGGCAAATACGACATGACATTTCTATGGAAGTTCACATCCCTGCTAGAAGAGCATTTTCCATCAGAAGATTTAGGGTCCATAAACTGGAAATGGCTAAGTATTCATGGAAAAAATAAGAAGGTCCTAATACCACTGAAACCAGGAGGACCCAAACTATGCTTAGTTTGCACTGGATGCTTGAAAGCCCAAACATAAGTTTTAACAGCTACAGAAATGGTGTTAGTGAGGTGAGGGGCAGCAGAGATAATGAGAAGAAAAAAAATTTCTCACAGCAGTGTCAGGAGGGGAAAAAAAAAAAAAAAAAGAAACTTTTTAAAGTAATACTTGAATCTAAACAGGGAAACTGAATTGAAAAAGGGAGCAGGGATTCGATTCAAAGTGATCCTGTGAAGCCAAAAGGTAATTGTGTATGTTTGCAGGAGGGGGGTTCCCTCACTGATGCGTTTTTGTTTTCCAGTGCACAAGTGTTAGAAAACTGCAAGCTGAGAAACCTGTATGGTCTCTGTCCCACGTAACAGTGAGTCTTTCCACAGTTATTTTAAGACTTCATGGGCCAAATGCATCCCCAGTGCAAGATCAGCGACTCGAATGAACTCGGCGTAGCAAAGAGATCAGCCCCAGGCCTCCAAGAAGGAAACACAACAGTGCCACACTAAAACGATGATGTGCACTGGAAACAGTAGACAGTTTTTTAAGAAATGGCAGAGTAGGTCAAATCTCGTTCCCTGCACTGTGGGAAACGGAAGCATTTTGAAGTTTCCCTTACAGCTGAAGCATAACAACAACCACCGCTTCGCCACACCTCCATCTCTGATCTCTCCCAACTGGATCTGATCATTAAACACGGCTGCAGGGCTCCAGGTCCTCTGAACAGCTGCCAGCTGCATTACATACACATTCTCATGAGGAACATTTTGATTCTGTTTAAAACAGCTTCCTTTTTTTTTTTTTTTTTTTTTTTTTTTTTGACAGAAAACTGTTCCACTGGCAAATCTTCATGCAGCCCCACTATTTAATATGCCTCCCCTCCTCCCACACACACACACATGCACCAGAGCTACTTTGAGAAGATAAATCTGCTGCATTGGGTTTCCTCCTGCCCAGGTCAATTGTCTTCACCGGGAGCAAGAGACTCCAGGGAAAGGAGCAATCAAAACAAGACTCATTTAATGTCTACGCATTAATGACACGTATTTCCAAAAAACATATGCAAGAAAAAAAATATATGGAATATATGGAATTTTAGGTTTGTTTTTTTTTTTTAAGAGGCTTCCAAGCCTCAAGGTGGCTCATGTGGTGACAAAATCAGTTCTTTACTCAAGCTGCCAGCTTTCTGAAAACGAACATCATAATTATATCACCAATCTTGATCAACAGCTGAAGACGCGATTGTGATTTTTGGGTGTCTCCAGTTTCCAACAGACAATCCAGCAGTGCTGCACAGATCTCCATCTCTTCCCTGTGACTCAGCACTCAGCAGGGCTGCCAAGGACTGGCCCGAGCTCCTGAACCACACCTGAAGCTGTGGCCTGCGAAGACAAGCCTGGCAGGACAGCACTGCAGGGACACAAACCACAGCAAGAGGAGGAACATCACACTCAGTTAGTGGCCTCTTCTGAGAAAGTCTGCTCAATGCCAACCCTCTCTATTCTAAAATAGGACTATATTTTCCCCCTCCACAGCAATTATATAAAAATGGTTCATTAGATGGAAGACCTACCTCCAGCAGATGCAGACTGTGCCTGCTGACTTAAGCTCCTGCTTCCTTTAAAACGTGGCTGGGGAACAAACAACAACAACAAAAGACCTAAAAGCTACGGGAGGGAACTAACTTTTTATTATTTTTTTAATCATGAACTGCATGCTCCTCTAATGAGAAATCCTCAGCTGGCATGAAGTTCAGCTGAGACCTCTGCACCTACAAAGCCCCCCTCCTGCTCTACCACCTCTCAGAAATCATGAACAAAGAATCAAGGGAAGCGATTATGGAAAGACAATGGTTTTGGCTGAGTGGTGCAGCTGAAAAGCATTTTTCAATAATCTCTCACCTTGGTCTTCACTTTTTTTTTTTTTTTAACTTAAAGGTGAGCCCAACATCTTTGTAAGCTCTAAACCTAGGTTCTGCGAGGCCTGAAGAACTGGTTACCACATATTACCTGCAGCTCATCAAAGCTCTGACCAAATTACATCAGTATCCTATTACATGGGAATTCGTATTTGAAAGCTTTCATATTCACCATGAACTACCAGGACTCATTTGAAAAAACTACGGCATGAAACGAGCCAAACAAACATGCAAATTCTTATTGGATGCATCACCGAGGCATGAATAGTCACAGTTCAGAAGACTTAGACCCAACATAGATATTTTGGGCCAGATCAAAAGAACGAGATTTATGCAAAATTTAGCCATTCGAGTTGCAAATGGTACTCATTGCTACTCATCCCTGCTTTCAACACAACAGGATTCAGGGAAACAGCGTTCTGCTCCTGTGCGACCCAGAAACACCAGTCTTGACAATCTACTCGCTTGTCTGCATATAAAACACAGGAACCAGCTCCTGCCAAAGGAACAGAAACTCCCCCTCCACCCATTAAAGCAGAATTATGCTCCCTCTTGCTCTCTGGCTCAATGAATCTTCAAATCTTCCATGCAGAACATAACGACTTCAGCCAGATCGGTGTAAAGCATGTCCCATACTCACACACACTTAGAGGATCTCCCTGCCTGCTAGGGCACATTCCTGGAAAGTCACAGATCTAGGTCTGATCTAAATCAGGTGCAAGAGAAACAATAACGCTCCTTTCTGGAGATGGGAGCTCCCCCCTGAGCACCAGGCCCTGCCCCACACACCAGTTTTGGAGTTCCTGCTTTTGAGGACCTGCCTCCCTGCAGGCACTGTTAACCAACTTGGACCTAACCCAGGGCTCAAGCATGCTGAGGGGGTAGAGATGCAGCAAGCCACTTTTGCCCACATTACAAGGGGAATAAAAACTGTGCAGAGCTGTTATGCTTCTCTTTTTGGTGCAGTGCTGCATGAAACATGGTTATAGGGTGCTGGATATAAGCTAGTCAGCTCACAATATGCCAATGTAGCCTTGGCAGCTTAGATCTTCATTTGCTTAAGGCCCTCTTATCACTTTTCATTTCAGCATGTGGGTATCCCCTCTCGTGGTCCCACAGGGATTATTTGGATTAGCAACGCTGCATTTATATCCTTTTTGGTCCAGGTAGCTAAGGCAGATGAACAGGGTTTCCAGTGAGTTATTAGAAGGCCATCAAGAAGACTGATCTGTCCATCTCTCAGACCTATTGCTAGGAGGTCACAAGTCGGCAAAACACATTATTTACAATGACCCTTCCCGAGCTGCTACATAACACAGCGTTAAATCAGTAGACTCCTCCTCAAACATCCTATTTCACGTCTCCCCCTCGCTAAGCCAGCTTGACGGCCCATCTCATGCAAACCCTGAGCCTGCTACCACTACCACCCCTTACCTACCAGCTTTCCTAAGGTGTGTTGTCTCTCTAAGGTCAGCGGGACTCCCTCAGCAAGAAATATCACGCGTGCACACACGGAGCTGGCAGAATTAGGTTGGGAAAAAAATAGGTCAAACCAGGCATATATTTAACTTGGAGTCCAAGCCTCAGAATTGTATTTTACCAACAAATACTTCATACACACACACACACTAAATCAACATTTGAGAACCCTTAGAAAAACATTCTAACATAAACTAGGCAATCAAGATATTTCATAGAAGCAGAGGCTCTACCACAAACACTTCTATTCCCACTCCAAACAGAGGTTTAAACATACAACCTCTACCCCACAGCCCTATACCCTCCTTTTACTGTAATTAAGCAACTCCTATCGGTGTACTATCTTTTGGGGAGTTGTTTCTTACTCATTTTCAACCAGAGCCTTAGACAATTTTTTGGGTTTCTGTTAAAGATAGTGATGGTACAGGGTCAAGACATCCCTACAGTGAGGCTGACCTGAGCCACTACCCCTACTCCAAACTTCAAAAAGTCACCTTTGCAATCAGGTCCAGGCAGACAAAGGAGGAAAACAGAGGGGACATGAGGGCAGTCTGCCTGTTTGTTTAAGTTCTGTAGCAACGTCCTTGGGCTCGTCATCATCTTCCAAGCTGGACAAGACAATGCAGCTGACATGTCAAAAAAGTTACCATATAGCTCCAACATGCAAGTCGAGTGGCTTCTCCTTAGATCCCATTTCTAGAAGATGCTGTCTGCTTCCACCCTTTTCACCTCCACACAAACCTCAGTAGCTCAGCTGGCAAGCTGAACACACAGGAAGGCACAGAACACTTTGCCACACCTTTGCTACAGTTTTGCTGCATTTCCTAATTGTGATTTTGTTCCCACTCCCAAACTTTTTCATTCCCTCCCCAGCAACAGCAAAACCTAATTTGTAAATTGCCCTAAGCATTTCATGATAAACAAGCACCCTCTCTACACCTGCTCCTGCTTTATACACAGTTGAGCGCAAAAGATACTGATATTTAAGAATTCAGAGACCTACAATTAGGTGATACATGTTCTTAATTAGAAGGGCTCTAATATAATTGCTCACATACAGACACTAAAGTTTTAGTCTACATCATGTTATTGGGTATGGAGAATTAGTCTGAGTTATTAAACCACGTTTTAATTGTCTGTGACATAAAATTGCATGGCCCACAGTGCAACTGCATTGCAAAGAACAGTACTTTGCAATCACTCAGTTCTTGACGAGTCAGAAGGTTGAAGGGGGAGAACAGACTATCAAAGCGAGGGAATCTCTGAAAATCTGCAAGGGGGATTCTCTGAGAGTGACAGTTATGAGGAGCATGAAAGAATAATACAAAGTTGAATTTCAAGAGTGGATAATAGTTCTTACACCAGCAGTTTCTTGGCCAACAAAAGAAATTCTGTGTTTAGTCAGGTGGGAAATCTTATTCTTTAATGGGAGTTTGCTCATATAAAAAAATGGGTAATTTCACACACAAAGTAAAATCCTTAAGGAACATTAAGAAATGGAAACAAAAAGGAAGGTAAGTCAGGCAGCCTAACTCTTATGAGCCCACTGTGATGGGTCTCAGAAAGGAGTTCTACCACAGAACCAGGTCTTTCTCTGTTGGAATCCTTTTCTAGCCTAAGAAGTAGAAGAGAAAATATAGTTCAGCTCATTAGTCTTTAATACCTGGTCTGGGTAGTAACTCCTACGGCTATTTCTGCTTTACCCTGCTGCTAAAGTAATGAGAAAGAAATGTCAGTGTTTCATGCCGGCACAGGAAACAGCCAGCTTCCCTATGACACTCAGCTCTGTGAAAAAAAAAAAAAAAAATTAAAAAAAAAAAAATCACAAGAGGCCACACAGCATTGCCCTTCATCAAGAAAAGTTCCAAAAAACCTTAGAAGAAGCACTGTTCCTTTTTAAACTAAAGGGGCTGACTCAGTAACGCTTTATCTCAGCATCGTGTCTCTCCTATGACTCAGGTAGATGTGTAGAATTTCTGAATCACGGTATTGACCTCACACTGACCACCACTGGAGAGCATGGTGCAGTCAAATCAAGCGACTTAAAAGTTCACAGGAAGATGTATCTCCTAATCTCTGTGTAACTTCCACAGGCCTGTAACCAAGGCAGGAGACAACCTCATAGGCTAATAGGCCTTCCATGAGTACTGAACAGCATCAAACAGCATCATCTTGGAAGCATATGTTCTGACTCCAAGATTAAACATTTCACCTGCTTACCCTTCTTTTCATATTAAGCATGTAGCAACTCAACTTTGCTATTTAAATCAAGATGCTGCTTCAGAGACTAAGTCTGTGGTTTTCTTTGTCTTCTTCAGGCAACCAGGCAATTGCACACAAGAGATATCTTGTCAAAGAAACAGTAATATATATATTTTCATATTGAAATCCTAGGGCCTCTCACATGGCTTTTTTTTTTTTTTTAACACATCATTAAAGACACTCGACAAATAACCTAACACTTGATGGATGTTCTCCATTAAAATGTGAATTCTAAGTTTAAATTTTTCCTGAGGCTGCATTAAGATGTAGGAATAAGACAATGTCTCCTACTATCAGTCTTGACAGTGCCAAAACAAAAGCATCAAGTTGCCCAGCTTGGGACATGAGATGATCCTATGCACTCCACTAGTTTTTCAAGCACTTGTAAGCGTGCCCACAGATGCCCAGGCAGGTAGCCCCAAACACATTTGTTGTGTCCAGTCGGAAGGACTACAATTGAAATGGTTCAGGAAGTGCCCTACAACAGGCACACAATTCACAAGAAAAGCTGGATTATCCCCCACTACCCTGCTTCTTCCCTAGTTTAGCAAACTCTGTACAACATACAACATATATTCTGCCAGGACAGATTTGGGCAGGATAGTTTGTTTCGGGAAGGAAGGGGAAGTCACAGCAACACTTGAGATCTACAGAACAGCTCCTTGACCCGTCTCCACACTACCAGCACTCTGGCATTTCACCAGCACAGGGTGAAGATTGAGTAGCTTGACCATCTCATCAAGCTTTTCTCCCCCTCTCTTGCTCTCCTTTTACCCCTTGGGAAAAGCAGACAATTTCCTGCTCCGCCTCTTCTGCTTACACGTGTTTCACAGGAGTATCCACCAGTCCTCCTCTCTGCAAAAAGCGAGTAGCACAACATCAGATCTTCCCAAGCTTTCAGGACGCCATCCTATATTTTACATGAAGATGTGTGAGAGCCCTTTTGCTGGTTGGCCCCAGAAGTACAACATGCTTCTGCTTTAAGGAAACAGGCATGCTGAACCACACATTTCAGAACCTGAGGAACCTGATTCTGTAATTGAAGGTGCACACGGCAACATTTTCCTATGATACAGAAAAATTAATTATACCACATGACATATTTCAGTTCTGGTGCTCAAACTACTCTAAAAGGTGCTAATAGAAACAAATGACTTGAACATCACAGACTTCCCAGATGACTCCTGCCATGGAGATGGATGACAAATCGCTCTGTCAGTCATCTTTAAATTCCATATTGACTACACTGAAGCAATTAGCCATTTATATTTAGAGCATGTTCCATTTTAAACACAAGTGATTCAGTCCAAGAGACATTCCATATTGCATCACTGTTTCATGGGTTAACAACTCTCAAATTTAAATGGATTTTAATTCTGAGAGAAATACTTGCCTTTTTTCTTTTGCCTCCAGACATTGGCTAGGAATTTCAATTCAGGCTTCAAACCAAACAAACGTTGGTGTTCTACAAGCATCTGCAGAGAAATATAAAAATATCTGGAAAGTGTGAAAGAGCGAGCCTGTTTTGCTAAACGCATAAAATGAAACCTCAGCGTGGGTCTCAATAATAGGCATTCTGGCTGCTGTGCACACGCTCTCTCTCCCACAGACCTTCTGCTCTGCAGCAAGGGAACGCTGCCTGCGCTGCTGCGTCCTCAGACAACTTTGCAATACAATGGAGCGCAGCGATTCCCCCGGGGAACACAGCGCTGATCGCTGGCTTTGATATTTCAAACACCAGCATCAGGGTTTCCCCCCCCCCCCCGTTTTTTGGTTGGTTGTTTGTTTGTTTGTTTTTTTTTTTAGGATCTAAAAGGAACAGCTTGCCACATCACTCCACCCCAACCCCCCAAAGCCATCTCAAGGTTTATCTGCGTTGTAGGCAATATTCTGGACACAAGGAGGAGGGGCTAGGATCAAGCTTAGGCTGCTTCTAACTCGTGGAAAAGGAGGGTTAGATCATAATGTGGAAAGTTGGGGGAAGGAGAGCCCTGAAGTGCTTTCCATTGCTGCTACCACCGGAGGAAGAGGACAAATGGGAGCTGCAACAGGTACTGCAGCAAGTGAATTCCACTCCAGGCTCAGCTGCTGCCTTGCTTCAACCTAACTCCTCCCTCTTGCCAAAGCAAAAGGAGGCCATGGGGTCACAGTCAGCCTCTTGCACCCAGCAGTCTGCTTCTCAGTAGAGCAGACTGGTTTGCTTGTAGTTTGGACCAGTCTTGCTGGTCCGTATTCCACAAACATCTGAGATGAGGACGCCCCCTTGCCAAGGGACAGTCCCAGCACCTCGTAAGGAACTCAGCCTAAAGAACCTACACCTCGTACCTCAGAGTTAACGATGGGATACCCTAGCCAGGCATAGCTGATCAAAAAAAGTCCGAGACTGACTCACAAGCCCATTATACAGCTGCCTAGCCACCATTCATTAACTGCAAGGAAAATGACCCTGGGCTCTCTGCATCAAAGACACTTGCCATTTCTTCTTAATTAATTCTAAGCACCTTGCTGGCCTCAAATCTCATCTAGAAAACATCAGCTGGAGTAGGTGGCATCCCGTCTTGCTGTTTGCTACCGGCTGTACTTTCATTTTTCGTGAGTTGCATGACCCCCACCCTCCTGAAATTACCAGCAGAAAACAAAATATTTCTGTGTTTTAGGACAAATACGTAAATATAGAAGATCTAGTCTATTCTAAACTTTATTAGAACTAATGGTCATGATACCTAAGGCCAGCAATATATCTAAATATATATATAACAGAAATATATTTATATAACAAAGAAATACATTTATATAACAAAGGAATATATTTATTAGGGATTAAACCAAAACCCTGTAGTATTTGCCACTCAGCCACTGCAGAATCACAACAGCACACAAAATGTTACAAGGGAAATGGGTAAAAAAAGCCTTAAACAGAAGCAAAACTGACTCATCTCCTTATTGCCAAAACCGAGAAAGCTGCTGAGCGTAAACAAACAACAGACATCCTGAAGAAAAGGGGGCGTCACAATTCCTTTTCCTGCTAATAGGCAGACACACAAGCCCGTATGAGCAGGATCATCCCCCAGCTACTTCAAGCCCATCTGAGGGAAACAGCCAACGCTACAGCAACATTCCCGGCAGCACAGGTGCCACTGGAGGTTGGGGAGCATGTGAGGTGATGGTGACTCCCAGTGCAATCACGGAATCATAGCTCTATATGCTGGAAGGCGGTGGCAGCTGCAGGTACGACCCGCTCGTGGAAGCCACACGTCTGCATAGATACCCAGTGAAAATGTCTGGGGTACTATTCACAAAGGGATAACTTCAGCTTAGGCTGGCAAGCATTCCTTCTGCAGAACAGGAGGGAGAGCAAGCCAGAGAACTTCTGTAAGGCTCGAGTTCTCCTCCCTGTCTCTAAGGCCCACAAAGGCTGTGATCTACACATGCTGAAGCCAGCCCTCCTAAGTTTGTAGGAAGCTACATAGGTAAAGACTTAGGACCACAGAGACATTCTGAAAGATCAAAAATCGCTTGTGACGACAAGTTACGTTCTCTGGCAAAGTCTATCATCACAAAGAAATTTCAGAATAATGGCCGGTTTTGGTTACTAAAATCCTTCTGTTTGAACTTTGCAACATGGTTACCTGGTGGGGGAATGAAGAGGTTGTTTTGCTGGATAGTTTTTTTAAAACAGTTTTCAGAATTGAAACCTTAATGCCTGCATCCACAAGACAGATCCGACAGCTTTAAAAAAATAAACAACCTAACCTCTTCGTTAGAACAGCTCCTGGCCCAACACCAACTGTTCAACACCATCACTCTCGCAACTGGAAGTGCAGCGTTTCAAAAAGATGCTAACCAGGTACATTTTGCTTGTGCTATTTATTCAAGTTATTGCATCGTTTGTAAGGAGACCATTCAAAAGGAGACAGGGAGAAGGATTTCGCACTACCTCGAATGAATGCCACTTAGCATCGGACACAGCACGTGCCAAACTCCATGAAGCTTCACAGAGATTATCTCACAATGGCAAAGAATGCTAGATCTCACGCCATGTACATAAAACACAAAGGCACTGAAAGATGCACTTCAGTAACAAGTCTTGGCCATTTATTTATTGGAACACAATAAGTACCGTATTGTTTACTAGAAGGCGTTTAAAATACTGAGCATATGAATTTGGGATCAATTCTTTGGGATGTTCTGAGCAAGTGTACACAGCGTGCTTTCAAATAAATCACAGTCACGTTTAGATATTGACAATTACTGATAAAGTCATTGAGTGCATCAGTTCATGCTCCGGCTTGGTCTGATTTCAAACGAGTAAGCTGACAAGAAAGAGCTGATTGATACTAAAAGTTTAGGAGTCCAAAGCTCAGGTCACGTTAAGTCAGAAACGCATTAGCGACTGTATCACACAAGGGACAAACTATGCCATCCACCCCTGACTCACATGCTGCTCGCTGCTCACAAACACTGGCTATCTGACCAACCACTCTGTTTTAACTCCCTACTCACCCTCCTGAAATAAACAAGTAAATGTACCCCTCGTTTCCTCTCTAAGAACAGATACTCTTTTCCCCCACACTAGACTGAGACTACATCAACAGGATGAGTGTTGTGTTGGCTAAGTGCGTGCTGCTTCTCACATCTACTTCCAGCATGAAAATCAACATTGCACCTGTGTTGTCCAAATGGGCGTGCACTTCAGAGACAGACAGAAAAGAAGTAGAGAGAGCAGCCAGGATACATACCATACTCCACTTCTTCATAGAACACACGTACTACACAGAGAAACGATAATCCCTTCTTAGTGGAAAATCCAAATTTTCAAAATGAATCCCCTAGCCAAAATGAATTACTGTAATAACTGCAATCCTCGCATGAGCACTAATCAGAAAGGCACAGTTGACCACCTGCTATGTGGCACCACTGGCACAGCAGCACCCTGCCCCTAATTCCTGCCACGTCCAGACAGGGTTGGGTACCCCACAAAATGAGAAGGTAGAGCTGGTAAACACAGGGACAGGAGCACAGCCTGACTGGCTGTTGTACAGTCTCACTACGCACTTCTGCTGAGTGCAGCATAAAAAAAAAAAAAAAAAAAAAAAAAAAAAAAAAAAAAAAAAAAAAAAAAAAAAAAAAAAAAAAAAAAAAAAAAAAAAAAAAAAAAAAAAAGGAGGCACTACTGCAGCTCCAAACAGCAGGATGCAAAAATCTAAACCCGGGCCAAGTAATTTCTTCTGCAACTACAGAGAAACACACGGGAAACGATGCAAGAGAGAACAAAATGAATTGTACTGCCCGTGTCAGTATAAACCCATTATCCATGCAGGCTGCAAAATAAGAAACGCAGCGTTTGACAATGCTACAGGCGAGGGCAATGTTCTTAACGTACTTATAAGTTATTTTATTTAATTGCTAACAAAAAAACGCAGTTACATAATAACACAAGGTAATAACCAAAATATGAAGTCACAAGATTGGCTTACAGCAACAGAAAGGGGGGGAAAGAGGCAGTTGGGGCTTTAAATTTTGCTGCATTGTCAAGGAGCCAAGAACCAAACCTGGGGGCTTCTGCTTTTACAAGGAAGGGACGTAACCACCGAAAATTCGGCGCGGGACTCTTCATCACCGCCTGCGCGCATCCACATCCCCCAAATGATGTCAATCCCCGCCGGCACGTCGCTCATCGTAATTCTACACAATTTGCTCGCTAGTGGAATTCAGACGACAGGCCGACGGCTCAGCCCGTAACCCACCGGGGCCCATCTGCTCCTCGGAGAGCACGACCCCCTCCGCACACCCCCCGCCACCCCCCACCCGCGGCAGCGCTCAGGGGGACACGGACAGACGGGGGTCCCATCCCGCACAGACCCCCGCGGCACAAAGGCGGCTCCCGCAGCCGGGCGCGGATGACAGCGCACACCCACGACCCGCCACCGCATCCCGCCGGCCGGGCGGGGGCTGCCCGCCCCGGGAAGGGCCTTTGCCGGCGGCGAGGCCGCTGCCAGCCCCATCCCGCCTCGCACTTCTCGGCCGGGAGGCGACGCCACCCGTCCCCGTTTTCCCAGCCCCCCCTTCACGCCCCATCACCCACAGCCGGGGCCGGGCGTCGGCATCCCCTCGTACCTGGACAATGCCGGCCTGGGCACAGCTCATGCTCCCCCGGCGAGGGCAGCTCTCACATCCCACACGTGCCTGTCAGCCGGCGGCGAGGGATGGAGGGAGGGCGGGCGGGCGGGGTGCCGGCGTGTCAGCCCCCGCCGAGCCGCACCATGGTCCAGCACCGGCTGATACGCCCGCAGCACCGCCGTACTCCCTCCTCCTCCTCCTCCTCCTCCGCCCCGCCAGCCTCCTCCCACCTCAGCGCCTGTCGCTGGGTACCGGCCGCCTGGAGCCACCCACACGGCGCCCGGCAGCGCCGCCCGGCCCGGCCCGCCCCTCGCCGCTCCTCCCTCCCTCTCCTCTCCCTCTCGCTGTCCCCCTCCCGCGTCCCAGGCCGCCCAGACAGGGTGCCCACACCCCGCAGGTGGACCCCCGCCCGATCCTCTCAAACCCCCTCACAGCATCCCGGCCCTCCTCGGGGGGCACACAGCACACGGCTCGGCTCATCCCGCATCGGGCATAGAGACGGGGAAAAAAAAAATTAATAATAATAATAATAATATTCAACCTGTTTTCCTCTTTGCCCCTTGAACTCGGGGCTCTCGCCCGCACCATCGCCTCACCGGTTCCAGAGCGTCCGACGTGGTCATTAAAGCCATTTCCCCACTCACATAAAGACTGGGGAGCACTCCAGCAGCTTGTGTCCCTGCCCCCGGGGAACACGCACTCTTCGCCACCCTCATCTCCAGCCTCTCTTCCCAGATAGGGCTTTATGGCTTGCACCCCTGGACAAAGAAAATCGCAGCAGCACAGCTGCAAAAAGTTTCAAAATGCAATTCAGGATGGGGGCAGGGGTGCCGTAACACTCATTTCTCCCACAGGTCTTGCAAACCTGGTCACCAAAAATAGACCAGGAGTGCTGCTGGGACTGCAGGGAACAACAGCTTCCAGCAGAAACCCGCTGTCTCTGCACCCACCAGTCAAAAGGGATGAAGAACAGTTCTTCACATCAGCTGTCAGAGGGAACACAGAACAACCCTGCAGAAACCTGCTTGCCCCCTCACCTCACTTTTCTAGATACAAAGTTTTTGAAATGGTGGGGTTTTTTAAGCCATCCTGTTGGAGTGGATTCACACCCACCCACTGCTAAATATATAAAATTTTCAAGACTCTTCTGGGTCTTAAGTTGCATCCTGAAGCACAGTCATGTCGATAAAAGCCACAAATGTGTCCAGTAACCTCACAACTGGAGCTAAGTTTGTTTCTAAAGCCATCTTTGCAATCTTTCCTCATACAAATTTTTTCAAAACACAGGTTTACTGTGTTTGGTATCATTACAAGAAATTTTAATTTTCTAATCAACACACTCCAAAATATTTTCAGATGCATTGTGACCTCTAATTTCCACTTGATCATCTCCATTCCTTTCTTAAAGAGGTGAAAAAGGAGAAATTAGAACCCCCTAGCAGCAGAAACATCAGAAGAAAAATCAAATTGAATTTGAGAAGGAGAATGGTCTAGTATTTTATAACATCAATAAATGAAGAAATACATCTACAATTAGAATTACCCACACACAAGATCAGTAAGTGGGCAACTTCCTCTGCATTCAGAGTGGGAAGAAAGGGAACTCATCATCACAAAGTCACACCAGTTCTTCCACCAGGAGCAAGGCGGACCAAAAGACATATTAGGCCATGAAGGCCACGTGAACAAACTCATTTGCATTTCAGGATATGTTTGTTTGCAAACATTCTTCTTCAGGTGTATGAGAAGTTCAGGCGATGCTTGGGCAAGCACACAGGCTCTCCTCATCCATACAAAGCCATCCACTGATGATAGATTGGAGTGAACCACACTAACAAATACCTACAGGAGGCCCCCAGATGGATACCTGCCTCTTTGTTTTAAATCTGTGCTTAAACCGAAACTGCTTATCAGAGGCACGTGCTTTGGCCTTTGCACTTTGGAAGTCTAAATAGGAAGGAATAAAATAAAGATGAGGGAGAGAGTCAGCGGAATGAAAAGGTAAAGTGGTTTGCCCGAAGGTCACACAGTAATTTCCTGAAACAGAGCAGAGAACTGGCTTCCTCACTCTGTTCATTATCCCCTCTAGTTGGTGAGGTTTCACCCAACTCCTTCTGCTCTTGTGGAGTTCCATATCATGTATTCAAATCAGACACTCTTCTTACAGGTGGTCATATATGTTGATCCTATCCAAACCATTATGTTAGCTAAAACAGGAAAACTTGATAAATGCACATGCTCTAAAACCAGTCTAAATCCAGCAGCTCAATCTCCAAGCTTGATTATGAGTTAAAGAGACAACTTTACATTATGAGTGTGCAAGGAAAAGCCAGAACCCCCTTGAGCACATTTCAAGACCATGACACATGAAGCACGAGACCTTGTCGTGCTCTGTGGACCTAGGGAGAGGAAACACTCTCAGGAAAACAAGGCATATGCTTTCTTTTTCAGCAGCTACTATCCCTGTTTTCCTTTACAACTGAAAAGAACATCCTGAATCTCCTACAGGAGAAGGAAGTTAAAAATTGTCCCCCTGTGGAATTAGAGTGAAATCAGAGACCAAAATTAAGATCAAGAGGTAAAATGCACACCCACTTCTGATAGATGTAGATTCAAATATTGAGCAGGAGATAAATGTGGCAACAGGTTCGGAAAATGAAGCAGGCTTTGAAGAGGACATTTTGCCCTGCTGTTCCTCAAAAGGATGAAATCATACACATTAGAAATGAAGTGGTTTCCATTGTAACTTTGCATTTTACTGAAAAAGAGAAGAGTTACATAACTTATAAGGAGCTTTAAAATTAGACTAAACTTTGGCAGTTCAGATTCCTATCTATATAATAAACAAATCTCTGAATTTCATATGCATACCTTTTATACACTCCCCAGCCTCCTACAGACTAAGCAAAGCAGCACATTTTTGTTGTCCCACAGGCTTGTCAACAACTACTGGTATCTTTTCAGCCATAAGCTAAGCCATATTCGTGCCTCAGGGCAGGTCTGCAGGCAGTATATGGTGAAGATGATTTGGACAGCAAGTGACCAAGATGCGTGTCCGTGTTAGAGTGAATTTTGCAGAATTTTGGCAGCCAGAGAATAGTCCTACAAAAGCAGGAGATGGAAGCAAGAAAAATTTGGCTTGGGGAGGGTGTGGAAAAAGTGACATGAAGCAAATATATCATTACCCACCACATACTTCTGCGGTACATAGACATACACGCTTAAATCAGCACAGGACAGATTCCATCACATTTCCAAAATCTGTCTTTCTGCTGGCTCATGCTTGATATATATCAGAGGAATGCCTACTTAGTATACACAAGTAACTACAGTTTGTAGTTATTTTTAAAGGCTTTGATCAAATAAGTGAAAAATGGGAAATTTATTTATTCTTAACAAATGTCAGGCACACCTTGATCTAGAAAAACAGACAGATATATTGGTTGTTGTGCCAATAAAAAAAAAAAACAAACCCTGATGTCCTTCTCTGCAAGACTCCTGAGCTCATCTGAGTGATGATGCTATGACTGAGTAAGGCTCTCCTTCTTGCATTTGTAGGGTGTCAGGTGCAAACAGACCCAAACTTTCCCCAAGGGAGCTCTTTCTGCAAGAAGAAATGATCAGTCTCTAAATCATTAACTAAGCATGCTCCTTCCTTAAAGCTGTATAAAATTCAAGAGTAACTTCCAGCCTCTCAATCTTTACATCGCCCTTTTAATCAGTCAGACATAGGAGCACAGCCACTATCCTGCCACTAGCTCTGCATAGCCACTGTATAAGTAAAGAGTGGATGACTGATAAAGGGGAATCCACCACCTCAGCAGAACTGGTAGGAGACACTGTGCTGTGAGGGTATTTTAACAATTCAGATGGACATTTGGGCACATCCTAAGTTTTTATGCTGGGTTCGTCTCCAGCTGAGGTAGATGCCATGTAACCACATCTCTTTTCTGCAACTGAACATTCACTAAATTTTACCAACAAACACAATTTTTGCCCGATAAAGAGACTGTCACTCAGATGCCATAGGGCAGCATTCCTAGATGCTAGGCTCATTTATCTCCAAGTGATATTCTCATACCCGCCTTATGTGGCTTATCATTTTGGATTATTTGCTCTGTTGGGACTCAGAACCCTGTCACTGACACACACAGACTGCCTTTGAAGAGGCACTTGCCTGATGCTGTGTAATATCTTTGACTGTATTTTGCCTTACACAGATGGGATTGCTCATACTCAGTTGAATGTCACGCTTATGCACAGCAGTAGGTACTTGTCTGGTGTAGGTGCTAGGACTTCATGCTCTGACAGTGTGCTTGCTTTTAGCAGCTCTTGGGCACGAGCTGAGTTTTCCTTAGACAGTATATCCTTCCTTCCTGACAGCCCAGATCTGAGCATTTGGGAAAGGGCCATGGTGGACACTCCCCTACAGTAAATGACCAAAGATTATAATGGTTGGGGAATGACGTGGGGCAGGTCCAAGAGTGATTTCAGCCCTAACAGGACTGCATCCCCTATCAGACTTCTTCCTCACAGCAGCAGGCACCATCCCAAGCAACAGCCCAGACTCTAACCCTGTTTTATCCTGGGTGTACAGGGGAGTTTCTTTACATGGGTACTGAATTACTGGAGCATTTAACTAACTTGATCAAAAGAATTCCAGCCCCTCAGCTGCAACCATTTGCACGGCCTGATTTTCGCAGTTTCACCTAATTGTGTTACAAGTAGATATACGCTCGTTTGACGTTCGCCCCTGTTAAGTTCATTTTCCTCAACCATGATTCTCTTTCTGGAGCAAATGCTAACCAGTTTCAAAATAGAAGGGCGTTAAATATCAGCATCCCTGGGAGAAGAGATACAATGATGATGAAACATCATTCTACGTGGGCTAATACGCTGCATAATTTTTCTGCATAAAGACTCTGACACTGCTACGAAGAGCCCAATTATTTTTACAGCTGAGGCTCCGCTTAGCAAAAAAAGAAAATTCATAAAGCATGTTCAGTGACGCAAGGATTGATCCCACATCCCGCCAAGTTGTTCTGTCACCAGTGAAACTATTTGGATGAGTGCTCCTGGATCTTCTTCGGTATGTCTCCAATAAATGGTCAATTCACATTGCAGCTTTTTCTCCCACACCAGCAAAATAGGGGTGGGAATACTCTTTGTCAGGGTCTTTTCTCCTCTATGGTCATAAAACTTCAAAGACCTTTGTGTATTTGAGACTTACTCATCTAATGTGTATGAGAGGTCTCAATCAGCTTAAAGATTGCATGGATTGCATTAAGTCAGACACTCAAAGTACTTATGCAAGCCTTATCTTCTTAGGAATCCATGCTAGAAGAGTGGGATAGTTGTTTCACTCTCTGTGAAAAAAGTTGGCCCTGCATCATAACTACAATAGTGAAGCCAGGAGAGAACATGAGACCTCTGGAGAGTCACAGCACCAGAGTGATTTGGCTTAATTAAGATGTATTTAGTTTTAATCTCATCTGGAGACCTCCTCTGAAGGGAAAAACTGAGAAAATATCTAGTAACAGGAATAGATTTTGAAGGTACTCCCCCAAGATGACCAGTCCTGATAAGGTTCACTAAGTTTACCTTTCACACAGGCAGCACTGCTATGTTACTGGTTGGACAACTATTCATGCATTTAGACACAGGCTTTAGCATTGTGCTAGAACGCAGCCAGAGAGGTTTTTCTTTTGATAAGAATGGGTATTCGAAAGGGATGTATGAATTACTGCTGACAAGGGATGCTTCTGGTTTTGCTCTGCACCCAGTTCCTGATCTGGTGGGTTCCACACCTTCCTGCTGAGGCTTTCCCTTGGTCCTTCATTACCCACTGCTTTACTGGGTTAATTTTCTACTGGCTGAACTGGAGCCAGACCAACACCTCCCAGGGGTACACTGCAGAGAGGTGAAAGCACATGGACAAAGCAGTGCTTTCCAAGGAGGAGAAAAAAAGTTGAGATTTTTCCCTTTTATGGGGCACTTAAGCCTCTTGGATGAGTTGAGACATCTCATGAGATCTCCCCCAGACTGAACTGGAAGAGGACCAAGCCCAAGACAAGCAGGGATATTCCTCCTACCTTGTGAAAGCACACTAAGCCAAAAATCACCGTGTACTCAGTAGGGTGGTGAAGAGAGATTATTCCTGCCTGCATCCAGGCCTGGAAAATTTTTTTGAAGATGCCAAATGCTCAGTTGGTCTGGCCTCCCTCTCAAAGGTTTCCAGACAAATCATTACTTATTTACATTTTTCTCAACACTGGCCCACCACTGAGTAGCAGGCCTGTTTTAACTAGGTTGGAATGAATAGAGGAGCTCATCGTCCACACTCATTTGGCTGATAAACAATTAAATAGTAACAAGGGCTGAATTAACAGATGAAGGCAGATGGGCTTATGGAATAAAGGAGGGACTGAGGGAGAGGTTATATTGAGAGAGCAGAAGGATTGGAAAAAGATCAACCAAAAATGGGCCAGCATGTTAAGCCATATGTCTCTTCTAAACATTTTTTCTGCTCTTGTTGTTTGATTGTCACAGTGCTTCGTAACTATCTGTTGTTTTTTTCTGAGATTTTCAGGGTTTGGGTTTTTTTTTTTTTTGCCGGCAGTGCTTCACAAGAGTCCAAACAAACAACACCATGCACACCCCCTTTCATGTGGGGTGAAGACCTGTGTTATTTTTACAAATATATAAAATCACAATGGTATGAATACAGCTACAGTGAGCACAGATCCACAGCCACCCTCAGTCATTCTGCAATGTCAGATCCACCTCCCCATGCAAATACTAAGGAGATAAGTCTGGGCATGGGCTCAGTTGCCACTGTCTTCCCTCATCTGTCAATATATTCTACTAATAAAAAGGAAAAAGAAGTGGATATGCACTTAAATAGCATATCCCTTCCAATTGCAGCCAAAAGAGCCTACTATGAAATGTCATAATCACTCAGGACACATGTCCTGAGATTGTACACAGCCTTCTGCAACATTTCTGACAGCCTTTGACTGATATCAACCACGCCAGGTTTAAACTTCAGTGGCTAGTGATAAAATATCCATTTGAACCCCAACCCCAAAGCTGGGAAAAATTAAACTAAGTTGCCCGGTGCTCACATACCTAATTTTTCCACACCTAAAAATATATCAATTTTTTTAATAAATCATGTCTTTCATGAATGGGAGAAAAAGACAGCAACAAGACTAAGGGTTGGACTCACGATCCTTATGGGTCCAACTCAGCATATTCTGTGAAAAGTAGGAAGATACAATAGCAAAGTTGCATTATAATAGCTTACAACTTTCTTCCCTAGCACTTTGGTGTAGCCACATGCGGCTGTTTCCTCATCTTCTGCACTATCAATCCCTTTCCACCTTACAGTCAGCAGGTCCAGGGCTTTGTCACCTGAAGAGGAGGATAATAAGCCTTTATGCAAGCTGCTGGCCCCTACAGCATTACCTGCTCCTCCTGGCCACAGGTGTTATCTGCTCTCCTGGCTGAACCTTGCACCCCTGCTTGAGCCCTGCCTGGTCCTTCAGCTCCGCTCTTGAACATCATGTTCTGCCAGCTCTTCTAGCTCATCACAAAAGCTTTGCTTATAGATACTGCTCTTTTCCATCAGCATTCCGTTTCTAAGGTCTCTGCAGACACAGCGATTCCTTTTGGTCGCCATCCTGCAGACTGACACCTAAAATTGTGTAGACAAACTTGGAAATTATGCCACCATAATTTTCCTTACCTCTGTCTTTGAACTACAAGGGACATGACTACGACAGGGCTCAGCTAGGTAGACTGAGGGGCAGGTTTACAGAAGTTAGATATACCAGCTTGCAGGGGCTCTTTGGCACCTCCTAGGTTTACAAAACACCTTTCCCTGCCTTCAAGTGCTCACACAGTTTCTGATCTCTGGATACAACCAACACATACACAGGAATTCTTGCTGCAGAGAAAAGTTCTTGAAGTTTTGGTATTTTCTTTTAAGTTGCATTGATTACATCAGCCCCAGTGAAACTTCAGCGGTTTTAAACTTAAAGGTCACCTGAAAAAGAGGGGTCACAAGCAATGCTTTTGTGCTCAGTGAAAAGCACGCCTAAATCCTTTGCTTTCAACAGTTTGTCTTAAAAGGATATGACCATTACACATCATTAGCTGCCTTAGCTAATGATAAGAAAACATAGCAAAGTTACATCCCTACATCAAATAAACATTTACGTTATGTACCACTGAAAGAACATCAATAGGAGAGACGCATCAGGTCTATTCCACATACACAAATGCAGTACAAATCCTGTCTCCTCATGAACACATGTGAAGCAGCAGCAAAATTTAGGCCTCAGCAGTTCTGTGTAACTCGAGCCACACCTAGGATTTACTTCTGTATTTATGCTGAGCCTCTTTGATCCTATCTGTTGTCTGAAGCACAGCTCTGAGCAAGTCCATATCCGTGGCTCCACTTCACATGTAAGGTAAACTCTCTAAGAGCTGCTGCTCCTTGCCCAGCAGCCCCACATATTCAGTTCAGCATCAGGGAATAAGCAAGGGTGCACATTTGGCTCACACAGTACTAGCAGAGACTATTCTCTACGGGGAGCTCAGCAAATGAGCTGTTAATAATGCACCAGCCTTGCAATTCAGCTGTATTGTCTCTGCAAAGCTTAACGGGAGTAAAAAGCAATAAAAACTGTTTTGACACTGTTAGCAGATGTGACTGACTACACACTGCTCTACTGAGTAAGTAGGAGTTGCACGTATTACATCCTAGAGCTAAACTATACAGAGTTTGAAATGTAAGAAGCAGGGACAGAATTATGGACAAGTGGTACACAGCAGCAGCTGAATCCCCTGTGAGTCATGTGAACAGGACAAGCACTTAGGATTGATTTCTGAGCCCTGTAAATCAGCATAAGTGGTGTACCAATGTCTCTACAAACTACCGAGACACCTGTGAGGAGTCACCAGACATCATAAAACATTGGCCCTTTCGTGCTGTGCAGTTGAAAAGCAGCTGTTTCCAGGTTCTCCTGTCCCTGGATTTCCTCTTTGTTTTGTTGCATAAAGGGAAAGAATAGTTCATATTGTCTTCCCCATCACAATTCATTTTTTTTGTGCAAGGATTGTGTTGCAGTGCTTCTTTCTGTAAGACTAATGATATAGAGTGTCTGCATTTTCCTACTAACATAAGTCTTCACAGAACACGCAAGAGTAAGGCAGAAGCAGGGGCTGAATTTGTGGTAAAAATGACATCTGGTGGGAAAAGGAGTCTTGCTCCAGAACTGACAGAGGACAATTGACACATGAGCAGGAAGAATGTTGTAAGAGGCACTGAACACCCACAGCATGTGTATATTCATTAAAGTGTTCCTCTGCCTTTGATATAGTTCGATTTTCAAAGCATGTTAACCCACAGTTGAAATAAGCATTATTCCTGTAGGGCTAAAATCAGATATATCACACTGCTTTATATCCAGAATCCTTTGTTACTGAGACCAGAATCTGTCCCTAATTATTATATATAAAAAAAAAAAGTATCAGTATTAAAGTTCAGCACTACATTGTTTGAGATATACACAGATGAACAGACTATTAATTCCTACACAAGCACCAACTCTAGTCCTCTTGCACTTTCCAGGCAAGAAGCAAACTATTGCTGGTTCAGTTTTAATATTGGAGATAACGTAACTGTAACAGTTCTTAAATGCTTTTTTTTAAAGTCTACCAAAAAATTAATTTCTTTGTGATTAATATCTCCCAGGCTTTGTACTTCAGAGCAGGTCTAAGGGAGTAGCTGAAAGGAGGATGTCTGGCTTCACTATAATCCAATGATTTTCAATAGAGCTCGTATGCATCTGACCGCAGATGGATTATTGCTGCACATATAATCAAAGTATTTAAAGAAGAGAGCAAATAAAATTCTCCATCACTGTTAGTCAGAGCTGTCTGGGTAACATCTCTGTAGACCAGAGTTTCCTTGTGGACTTCAGGGTTCACTAACATTTGTCCCATATCAAAACTCTAGAGTGTCAGGTGGCACACAAGTTCTCAGTCGTGGTTTAATATGGCAAGAACTTATCATACAACAATTTTTCAGCTGCACTCTGTTGGTCTAGAGCACTATTTTTCCAGAAAAATTTCCCTCAGTATATATACTCTCACGTTCTGTGTGGATGTTACAACTTTCCCCTCCGCGAAGCCTGAGGTAGTTCATAGAATGCAACTTGTCCCGATGAATTGTATCTCACAGACAATTTGGGGGTTTTAGTTTGGATTTTTATTTTTTTCTCTCCCAACCTGATCAAGTCATAAGTCTGACAGACCTACAGAAAGCTGCTACATTTCTCTTTGAAAATGACTCCTACCAAAAATAACATACTGCCAAAAATAAAATTAATAATGCAACATCCCTTTTAGTGCTAAACCTAGCTGAGATACCCTGCCCGATGCTCAGGCCTTTCTGGGTAACAGTGCAAGAGCTTCAGGACAGGAGTTATTTTTTTCATACAGCTACTTTAAATAGCTTGGTGATATTTTTAGTTTTACTGTACTCATGTTGTTTAAAATTGTATTATTTTAAAATAGCTTCTGCAATGCAAGAATGCTGTAGGAAGAAAACTGAGTTAAACATCGCACTCAATATTTGTATAAATATGGTGCTTTATACAAGGTAAACTGTGCATCTTTCTCTCTGATTTATCATTTGATCAAAATGTTTCCTTATTTTCAGCTTTTATCCAAAATATGACTTATGACACCAAATATAGGTTAAACTGAGCCAGCTAAATACAATCAGCAGGACGTAAAGGGAAACAAGAACTCTTGCAAAATCCCACAACGATTTTTTTGCAAGTAAGCAGCAGCAGTAATAAAATGCTCTTACTGCAACAGTATTTTTGGTCCCATAGGAAAAGTGATCATTTCCCCCATTGCTGGAATACACTAGAAGATGCTGCAGGCAGATGACAACTGATGTCCAGTGACCATGCAGCAACTCCAGAGACTTGGAGTCAGGTCTTGGCTCCGTCAAACTTCCCATATAGCCTTGGGTAAACACTTCAGCCTACCTGCTGTGCCTGTTCCTTGGCTGTAAAAAGGAAAACATTGCTTTACCCAGGGAAATGTCACTAAGCAATGAACCAGAACGGACTGTGAGAATGTCAGGTCAGATGCACGTTATGAACAGCAAGGACCATGGAAGTGTTTGGATGGACAGGACAGATTGAGGTGCGCAACAACATCTTGAAATTAACTTCTTCAAGAGCATTAAGGTAAACAGCATAATTAATTTTGTGCAGCAACCTTGCTTTTCAAGGTCTGAGAATAACAAGTATCTGCAAACTGAAGCCAGACTTAGGTCTAATCCTTCACTATTAAATCAGTGTTGACATAATACAGAAATAGATTATTACATACTGAAGGGTTTAGTTTCCAGTATTGTTAATGTAAAAGTTCATGAAATACCACGGGAAGATTGCTTCTCATAATATTTCAAAGTACCTTGAAGAAGAAAACAAGTGACAGGCACAACCTGCAGAATTGCAGTTGAAAAATAATTACTGAATTTTTCAGTTCTCCAGCAGCAAACCCCTTGCCCATTAACTGGGTAATTTTGATGTCACTAGCTTAAACCCTCTTGGTTTGAGTTATCCCAGATATGCCCAGCTGTATTAGATGACAAGAAAAGGGACTATATAGAAATTCTTCAGGGAGAAGTGAAGGATCGAGACTAAGCCATTCAATCCCCGTTTTTCCTTTTAGTATTTGAGCTCCTTCTTCAAATGATCGGGATCTACAAGTCTCAAAAAAGTCAGATCTGCATACAAGCAAGAGAGTCACCGACAGAGTTCTTCATTCTGGAAGTTTCCAGACTGCTTTTATATTGAACGAGGGGACAACTAGTGCAACTTCACTAAGCTAGGCAAGTGAAATAATGGGGGAATTTCGCTGCCTTCTGTTGGATGTGTTATTACCAGATAGGAATCTCAACTGCTTATAATAAAGCAACATATCAGTGACAGTGCATTTATTCCCTTTGCACTTTGGGGTTTTTCAGGTTTGTTTGTGATTTTTTATTTTTTTTTAAGTCACGATGGTGATGCTTCTGTTGGGTGGTTATTTGTGATTATCCTCCATATGGAAAACACAGCCAGAGAGAAACAGACCAAAGGCCAGCTAGTCAGGTATCTGCTTTCTGACTATTATCAGGAGTAGATCAGTAAGAAAAACCAAGCAATCAGGGTAAATGCCACATGCAGTGTAGATCATTGCACTTCATGACCCAGCGATGCAATTTCATAGCTCATTTATGCTGTATGAAAATGCTGGTCTGTACATAGGTGCACTTATTCCCCCTTCAAGCCAGTCTCTGCAAGTAGATGCATCTCTCCTGCATGTGCATGGGTTTTGCCATATTTCCCTTCTTTCTTTAGGCATTCTTCCAATGTTTCACAGTAGACATAGAAAAGAAATCCAAGGACCTGCCCAAGGACGCTTTACCCACGTTCCTCTAAAAGTGTTCAGAAGAAAGCATTTTTAAACAGAATATGTAAAAAAAAAAAAAAAAAGTCCCAAATAATTCTTAAAAGGAAAAGCTTTGCAGCAAAGTTTGAATAGACCCAAACTTCCAGGAATCATCTGGAATACACCCACAGACAGCTAAAATATTTGGAAGTGCTGTTTACTGCACAGGAATTATTTTATGTACATATCCTTCCTAAATAGAGCCATTCTGTGTAATCCATTGTTGTCATTACTACCCAATCTGCTATGTCTCATAATACTTCCCTAATAAGGAAGTGTCCTATTTTATGATTAATCCACAGGAGATATTTGGAAGTATTTTCTCTTAAGTACACTTTTTCTAATCCTATCTTGAAAATGTTTTTAAGTAATAAGATATGGAAGTGCCCAAACTTCTAAGACTAGCTTTTCCAAGCCTAACTTTTTCATGGCTAAACACTAGTCTTACTTTGGGCCAGGGTGTACGTTTTGGATTATACAATTTGATTATTTTGACATTTGTTTCACAACTCAATCCATTATGCAGAGATATGGTAATAAAGTAGGGAAATTGGATGTATTTAAATGATTTGGAAACTTTCTTTGACCCTGAGAAAAATATCAAAGTGTGGGATAAACTTATTGTTCAATAGCTCAATTACTACTTTACAAAAGCTTTTTTTAAGTGTAAGCAAATAGCCAGGGTAGAAATACTCCATTTAAACAGATGCTGTTTCAGCAAAATATAAAATATTGACATTTATTGATGATTAATATTTTCCTGATTATCGATCCTCTTTGTATTATTTCCTTCATTATCTCCCATCATGGCTACTGCTCAAACTCCAGTCTCTTTCAGTAGGCTCGAGTTCTCTCTCGATATTTCATTTACTGACAAAGTCCAGATTACAATAGAGTATGCCACTGCCGTTTCCTATTTTCTGATACAGTGCAATTCTTGCACTTCAGCTGTTCTAGAAAACTCAAACTGATCCAAGCTAGCAGTTGCTCTCTGTAAAAAGTAAGATATGGCTATTGGGCAAAGTCGGTGACAGTAGGATAACCCTGGAAATAGAAGATGTCTTACAACAAGAATGGGATGTTATTCTTCAAAGTTCAGAGCAACAAAAGTTAAAAAAAAATTTTGCTCTGGTTTGGCAATCTTTCTTATTACTGACTCAAGAACCAATCAGTTTGTGTGAGCAAGAAAATAGTATTTAGAATAGAAGAGAGTGTTCATAGACCTCCCCTAATCTTTGTAAGTCGTAGCTACAGAGCAGCAACAGCCCCAGCTCAAGAGCATGAGGAAGTGCTCAAGGGACCCTATTTACTGCCTGGAAAGCCAGGGTACTTTTATAGAAACCTTAGGTAGGGTCAAGAAGCAATGTGTCCAAAGATAGAAGTACACTGTGAAATATCTAGTGGATGTTATGTCACTGAGTCTTCTGACTCAGCAGTAATACACACTGCTGTGTGCACCAGTTTCCTCTAGTATCTTAGTACTTTAAATATGTTTGTTGTGAAACACTGAGTGTCACTGTGACTCAGTTTGAGAAAAATAACACCTTTGATGCAGTCCTTCATCTACTCTGTTTCCCTCTGCAGATCCTTTCCCTGAAAACAGCGTACACAGTCTGATTGCCCCAAGTGCACATTTCATAGCTGTAGTGTAGAAAAAATTACCACATGAAAAAGAGAGAGATTAGAAAAGTTCTGAAATGCCAAAAGAGTTTAGAAACTCAAGAGGAAATTGGGGATGGTCTGTTAGTACAGAAAGGAATCATCCTCTCAAATACTGCATGCAGGTTTTGGGGAAAGCCAAAAGCAGAAGCTGAGATCTTGGTCAAAACCAGTCCAGGAACCCAACACAGAAAATGTATGTTACTCCACACTCTGATGTAACCACATTTTAAATGGCCTTGAGCTCTGCAAGAAGCAACTTCCAAACAAACTGAATTCAGCTGCACATGTGTGATGGAAAGCAGAGGCCTTATAACTGCAGGTCACAGCAAATCCCAGGTGCTGTGCACCTTGTTTTTATTTCCTGCGCATGTGGTACTTAGAGACCTGTCCAGACCTGTACAATCAGCCACCTACATGATTAATCTGATGTCTGGTGGGACTGAAATGGAATATCCCACAAATAGTTAGCTATGCTTCAGAATCCATTAGAGTATTTCAGGAGTGCAGGTAAGGTCAAAGCGTATGGCAGAACCGTGGGGCTCTGTCACCACTGACAACAAGCTCTACAAAAGTGTAGATAGATTCAACTTCCTTGAATCTATCCCTCAGTCGGGAGCTCTCCCTCTTAGAGGGATATGAGTAAAAACCTCTGTCACAATTTGTCACCTCCCAGGGAACACAGATAAGTAGGTTTCAGAAGGAACCAACAAATGAGGAAATAACCTACCAACACAATTGTGGAATTTAATGGTTCTATCTCTTGGTCATTAGATTGACATTTAAAGATGAGGGCTGAGGGTAAGGAGGAAGGTGTCCTTGGGAACACCTGCTATTGTCACCCTGTCAGCTAGTCAGTTGGGTGTTAGATTTGACTTTAAGAAGACAGTCAATCACACAGGGAACCTGTGTTTCCAGGTTTTTTCTTCAATCAATCACATAAGGGACCTGACAGAACGGCATCAGAATAATATGCAGGCAGGTGACTTGAGCTCTGCACACCACCCAAGTCCGAGTACAGGAAGCACTGTCTCCCAAGCATCATGTTCTGCTATTCTTCAAACCAAGTAAAATTTTTGTCACAGCACTGTCTGACACGTGCTGATGCGGGAGGAAGATTTTCTAACCACTTAGACCTTCCTGACACTCTCCTCCCAAGTCTTTAGCCCTTTTCATGTCACAGAATTCACAGCCCGGATAACCTCTAGGTCCAAAACTTTCCTACTGTTGCTTTGATACCTGTTATCCTACAGTAAATGCCCCCAAATGTAATGTTAACATTTTAATAGGTCAGTAGCTATTTAGGGCAAAGTAAGTGAGCACTTTTTAATATGAAGCTACAAGTTTATACACAAGTTCTTTTCAGCTGGATAAGCTGGACCAAAAATTGAGAACAGTGTGCTACCCAGCCCACAGAGCCCTAAGATAATGGATAGCCATGAAGTGTGGGCAAACAATGATGGTGTGAGGTTTGGTTAGCATCTCAGGCAGTTTCAGTGTCCTTCCTGTAAGTGACTGTGCTGGGGCACATGCAGTAGCCCAGGTCATGTAGAAAGTTGGCAGAGGGGTTGGAACAAGAACCTAGAAATTCTGTTTAATTAATCTGAGAGAGATTTAATTTTTCCCAGATACCATTTTAAGTCAGAGAGCTGAAAAGTGTTGAAAATATTGCCCATTCTTTTCAAGACACAAAAGTCAGACACATGTATATTCCTTTCTTCTCTTGCTTCAGCGTGTTCTTTTCGGGTCTCAAAATTTGGAGACTTGTTGTTTAATTCTATCTCTAGCAACATAGTATTACAAGAGGCCATAAAATTGTTCAAATCAAACCAAATCTTTTACCAATTTAGTGGGGCAAATCCTTCCTGGACATCAGCAGTATTGCTGATGTGATTAACGTGAATGAGATTTAGCCTAGTATATATTCACTGAACTCCAGGAGTTGGGATAGGAAAATCCAATAGAAATGGATAACATATTGGGAAAAAAACCCCAGCTATTTTAGGTTTGCATTTGTTTTTCAGGTTATAATTAATAGGGAAGCCCCTTAGAAATTTTTAAGATGTCCTAATGACTGATCATGGGAATCATTTTTAATTACAATTCTTTTACTCTGCTACTGAAGGATGTGTATCAGACTCCCATCAGTATTTGTTAGCTGTCTCACTAGATTATCCAAGGCATAACAAGACATTTTTGCCCTTCTGTTGCTTTATTTGATGGAAATGCAATTTCCTTCCACAAGCCACAGTACTGACATGTAACAATAATGGCTCACAAGACTACTTTGTAATACATTTGTCATGACCTATACTGTAAGCACTCAGCTCATTTATACAGACAGTCAATTTAAAAAATGTTCAGTAGCTTCTGTGATTATCAGCTAGGAAAAAACCTCCCAAGATCTACTTTTAAGCTATTTTCCATGAATCTCCCTCCCTGTCATCCCCAAAGACTTCATCCCATCTTCTCCAGACTTTATCTTAAGTCTTCAGGAAAAAAAAAAAAAAAAAAGCCAAACCCAGAATTTGCTTTTATCTTGTCCTTCCCCTTTAAAAGGAGACGAGGGCCTTAGAGAGTTTGGGGACATAGCAGCTACTAAAGGTACAGAGTTGAAAGAAAAAAATCTGTGAGCTAGACCCTCTCTTCTCAGTGTCTTACAGAAAGGAATAATGAGAAGCCAAATATTTCCACCGTCCTAACCTTTCATTTCTGATCTATTTATTCCATTATCAGAAGTACCTTGATAATGTGACAAACTTCACTCCATTTTCTCAATGCCATCTCAAAATGAACTGGTGCAAACAAAAGCCCGGGGGGTAAAGGGACATGGGTCACTTCAGCCAGTGATACCTGGAAGCACAGAGAGCTTCCATCACCACACTGGGAATGCAGAAAGCATGGAAGTTCCAGTCAGTTGTCAAAGAGAAAGAAAACATGCAGAAAGCATGTCAGTTCCAGAAGCTTTTCATGAAATGCCACAGTTCACCCCCAGCGGTAACACAGACACCAGGTTTGTGCACGAGGCTTCCTCAGGACTGAGGAGTGTGGGAACCAAACTGTCCTCTTCCACTGTGGAAAGGCTCCCTTTGAGTCACCATACAAACAAAACACAGGCAGCCTTCTTGAAAATGAGAATGGTTTTAGGGGCATTAAATGAAGAACTAATAGATGCCTGAACAGGCAACAGCTTTTGAAGCTCTGCTCTAGTTTATGCCTGAATAAATGTGGAGGCAGCCTTAACACTACAAGGTTTATTGTTCCCTGCAGCAGTTCAAGTGAATTCTGCCCACTCTCTGCCTACAAAAGGTGCACCAACACAAAAGAGCCACAAGTAATCTGTTTTGACAAGAGCTGCTGTAACAAGTCACAAGTTCTCATCACACCTTTGAGCCATGCCACTAGCTCCAGGATACGTCGTGTTCGGAGCAGTAAGATGCAGCCTGCATCTCTGCAGTCCTAGCTGCCTTCCAGAAATAAAGTATGCTTACTGTCCTTCTTGGCAAAGATGATTATTTTAGAAATTCCATCTCTGGATACCTCCTCACGGTCAACTACATGAGTAAGATGGGCAATCACTGAAAGAGATGGCCTCACCTTCCTCGGATATGTCTATACTTACACTGGGCAGGTGTTCTGTTGAACTGGCACTGAATGGTGCTCGATGTGTGGTGCTCTAACCTTTCAGACTATTCCTGTAAAAACCCTACTCCAGCTTCTTGATGGATGTGGCGTATCTTGACTTTGGGGGCATTGGCATTCCATGTCTTTAAATAGCACCAGCTAGCTATTTAGGAAGATCTCGTCACTGCAACGTAATTTACAAAGCATTTGTGTGTTGCTCTGGTTTGTTTTGGTGTTTTTTGTTTGTTTGGGTTTTTTTTTTGTTTGTTTGGTTTTTTTGGGGGGGAGGTTGTTTATTTAGGAATGTTTTTTTAAACTATCTTGTCAAATCATTGTACATTAAGCCAGGACACTGCTTTCCAGCTATCACTAGTGGTCTTGAATGCTCTCTGTGAGGCACTCTGAAGAAACCCTTACGCTAGAAATAAAATACAGAAGCCTAAAACAGACTCTTCAGGAAACAGAAACCATCTGAACCACCCACCATCTTAATCACTTACTTACAATACATCATGTGCTCTGGTTCTTTAGAAAACTTTCATTCTTACCATTCAGCTTTACTTCTACATGCTGCTAATAGCTTTGCCATGCTACGTCATTGTCTCTAATACATCTTGCAGATATCTCTGCCAGCATACTGCTGGCATTAAAAAAAAAACAAAGAAAAAAATAAATAAATATCATTCCACTTATTTAGCTTCATAGAAAGGTAGGATTAGACAATTCCTTCCTTAGCATCACATAGATAGCTTGCGTGGAAAAGTGTAGTGTAGATAATTAGACCAGATTCTCACCTGCATTAGCCAACCATCACCCCAGACTACCTGTGGTAGATTTGTAGCAGCTAAGCACCAGCCCAGTGAATTTAAAAAAAAAAAAAAAACAAACATTTAATTGACCTGGGACAGATTCATACACCTAGATTTCACCACTGAATAAAATTGTTAAGTATTGTGTTTAATGAGCAAACAAATGCAGGGTAAAGAAGCACATTATTTTGACTACTTTTTTGTCACTCAAAGTGATCTTGTTGTCTTTTAGAGCAAAAGGGTTTTTTTTTCTGGTGATGTCTAAATATATGCAGTCCCAAAAGCATTGCCTTCCTGGAAGTGCAGTACAACTGTGCAAGCCAGTGACCTTCTTGTGGCTTTCACAGCAATGACAGTAGCTGTGAGCTTCCAAGTGGTTTTTTTTTTTTCCCTTCCCTAGTAGCTCAAGAACTCTAATTCAGTTCTTAGGTGAAGAGGTTGATTAATAAAAAGAGAGGGTTTTCACGGACGCTTATGCAATTGGTTTCCGGAATGTTTATGCCAGAAGTTGTTTCATGTGAAAGAAAAAGTAACTTAGTCTGACATTTGCTGTCATGAGGGGGAACCAAGTAATGGGATAGGCTGGCTCATATCTCAGTTGTGCAAGAAATCTTGTCCTTTCTGAGCATGTAGAGTGACTTAGCCACCAGGCCGAGGAGAATAGAAAAAGTCCCTTTTTTAGGTGGGAACAGACAGTTGCTTTTTCCACAAAAGGAACAGAGTATAACTGAATTTCAACTGCTCCTTAAAAAAACCTCAGAAAACTAAAAAACTTCAGATTTCTTTTTCCATCCTTCTAGGTGCATTTTTCTTTAGTAAGAACAATTTCCTTTGTTCTAAACGTGACAACATCAATGAAAATTTACAGAACAATGCCTCTTGAGAACAGCTAAGGAGAGGAATGACTATACTGACCAGTTGTGTTAGTAAAAGATAGGGAGCTGCCAATACCACTGGAGAATAGAGCATTTCAAAATCAGAAGAAATTCAGGGAGAAACCTTAACAGGAAATCCAGACAATTGACTGAGAAAACTACCGTGATACTCTGTGCATTTTGGGCCAGTTCTGCAGCTGGTTCATTAATGGAATTACAAATATTAGCCAAGGATCTGTGCTTTCATGATTTTGATTTAAGCAGAAGAACCTCAAGGAAGGGGATTTCATTTTGGATACAGGCAGTGAATGCATGATTTGCATAAATAGCATTAGAGGCAACACAAATCAAGTTGATTTTTAAGGAGAAATAATTTCATTTATAAGTGATATTACAAAAAACACAAAACACAGTTGGTCAGGAGGTGGCTCGTACTGACGGAAGAAATATTTGAGAAATATGTATCGCATTTAAACATGAGAGTTTCTGGATCTCAGCCTTTTCCTGAAATAGTTCATACTTCATCTCTAGAAGAGTGTTCCATTGCAGCTTCTTCCACTGGTAGAAGCTATCCTATATGACTGGTATCACCTAGGCATGCTGGGAGCATGTCCATGCTGTTAAGATCCTGAGGACAGTCCAAGTGGGTCAAACATCCATCTATATCCTGTTTTTCCAGCAGTGGCAGATGCTCAGCAGGGCCACAGGTAATAACTCTGAGGTCTAAAGGAAGTATCTTCCACTCCGTGCCCTGATAATCATGTTATCTCCCTGACCTTCCATCTCCCCTCACTTCACTGTGCTACCTTCCCCCTGCTTTTACTTCTCCTAACAGATTTCTTTTCACTAGGACTTATCAGGAAGAGTGTAGAGAGCTGCTTCTTCCCATCACTTGTGGCTTAGGACTCTTGCTTGGGCAAAAATCAAAAGAAACATGGCAAATACACACAAGGACTTCTGAAGCTAAAAAACACATGTGTGGACAGCATTATGTTCAACATCTGCAGCTGGTCTTTGCCTTCTTTTCCTTAGCCTTTCTCTACTTCTGGCCTCTACAGCATTGCTCTTTTCTCATCTCCCAGTTTCTCAGTAGCCTTTGGAAGGGCATCCTCTATTCTGACACGCTTGGATGGCAGAACCACCCTTGCCAGCATAGGAGCTACTCTGTCCTCTCTGAAAAGTCCTTGAAAAATAAGAGTAAAAGCAAGAAGCGGAAGTTCTGGTGAAAACAGCAGCAGGAGCTTGCATTCAGCTCATTGAACATACCTCATACCCTGCACACCACCAGCTCTTGAGTCTCTATTTCTTCCTCAGCTGCTGCACCAGTTTGTTCAGACAGGTCCCTTGGTCAGTGCCTGCTTGCTCAGGTTGGATCAGGATAATCCAGTGATCCTCTGATGACTAATAACTGATTCCCAGCAAGAAGCTGGAGATCCTGGCAGACACACACACGCATACCTTCCTAGGGTAATCTCTTCACTGTCAACCACTTCCAGTTCAGGGACTGCCAAAGGCAGTGCCTGCTCCTGCTAGCTTGGCTGAACGACGTGGCCAAGAGACCAAGTTTTATCTTTTTCACTGGAAAAAGCAAAATGTTTATTTTACTCATTTAAAGACTAATTTAGACACCTTTAGATGACATTTTAAGCAACAAGAAGAAATTAATACATAAACTCTGGAGTGATAGAGTGAAAGTTCTCTTGAGGGCAACTCAGCAGCCTCCAAAAATCAGTTAGATTAACCACAGGAGAACAATCTTCATGAGAGTGCTACTAAAAATGTTTAAGTTGCCAATTTGTTTTAATCTAAGTCTTGGAGTTTAGAAATACTCCTTCAAAATGTAAGAAAAGAACTGGATTTACTATGTAAATTATAGTGAAGCACTTGAATAAGCTTCGGATATTTCAGCAGGAAATTCCCTTTCAGCCTTGGGCATACATGAAGTCCTAAGGTGGTTCATTGCTAAGGGAAAAAGAGTATCCCAACTTAGAGTAGCTCTATGATTGCTGTGTGACCTAAGCCTGAAAGCAGAATTATTTTAAGGATTATGTTATTGGAAATCAGTACCTGAAATACCATCTGTTTCATTTAAGAGAATGGATAACTGAAAGAACCCTCTATGGAGACTTACCAAGTGTAGCTCTTAACATAAATTATTTAAGACCTTGTGATTGTCTCCAGTTAAAAAAAGCACTCTGTTTTTTTATCACAAAGCCTCATCTACTTTTCTGGTTTTGAATCAACAATTAGAAAACTAAACCCAAACCAAAACAAGAGCTGAAAAATAAGCATTGGTCAAATTTGAGGACGCTGTCTTGTCCCAGGTTTCATGAGAACAGGCAGCACCAGAGAAGCATTAATGTATTAATGATCTCCCTGAGCTAAAGGCTGCAGCAAGAGCTCATGCCTGTGAGGCAGCAGCAAACCCTAGCAGGTGGAGAAGCTTTGTTTCCAAGTCCTGGTGATTTTAATATGAGTTTCTGGGTGAGGTTTCTTCATTACTGTTTTATGTAATTACTATCCTTTCCCAGCTGCCTACATTTCTGACACGACTCAAGAGCTTTGGCCCTTCAATAAATTTTCTTCCTGGAGTCATGTGGTGGTAGGAAACACCTTTTTCACCTCCAAAGGGAGTGTCAGCTCTTGGAATTGGACAGGAACACTACAAACTAAGTAAAAAACAGTCTTTCCATTAGTGTGGGAAGTAGTTTTGAGGGCCTGAGAAATTGGTATTGGTGATGTTGTCTTTCATAAAGTAAAAAGATATGCTAAACTAATTTCTTTCTTTCTGAATAAAATAGAAATAAATGAACATTGGCAGATTTAAAGTTATTTTAGCTTATTTATTACAGTCTTCATCCCCTTGTCCAAATTGGAGTAACCTAGGAAGTCATCTAGTTACTTCATCATCATAAAATATTTTTCTTTCAGATGGCAAATATAATCCAGAAGCTCCAGAGATGTTCTCCAGAAGATAAGCCCCCTGCCCCACCAGTACAGTTATAACATTTGGTTTTCATTTAATCTTACCCAAATAACATGAGATGGTAAACAATCAAATGCAAGCAAGTTGTGGCATGCAACCTCTTGATGCACCCTGGTAAGAAACGTTACTAATAACCACTCCAGAGGACATTACTAAGTATTATCAACCAGTTTGCTAAGTGGTACTAGTTTCTCTAAATTTATTCCTTTCCAGGTGTTGGTAGTGCCTTCCCAAAAACTCCCTAGCGTGGTACATTTCAAGTGCTATTATGGGTCTTGTACCTTCTACATAATTTTTTCTAATTGAAAATTTAAATGGGGTCAGAATTTTAGATAAGGGGTTTTTTTTTTTATATATATAATTCATACATTAATAATTTAAATAAGTGAAGTCAGGATAGCTGGAGCCTACACAGGTCAACAAGAGGTCTTGGCAACTCAGGCTGTAAACCAAAACATAGCTCAGCAGAAATGGGGAAGGATGACCCAGCGCTGCTACAGTTTCTTTCTCTACCAGCAAATTCCTTCGGTTGCCTCCTAGGACTACCTCAAATTTTCATCCTCCTTTACTACTGCCTTATTTAAAGTTGATCAAAGAAGGCTAGTGAAAGAAAAAAAAAAAAATGCCAGCTGCCATTGCAGGGCTTTAAAATACACTCCAGTCATTTGTGCCTCCCTTCTTACAATGCATGCCGCTCGCCCAAACTGGACAAAAAGAGTAAGATGGTGTTGGAAGCCCTAGGGAACTGTTCCTCCTTACTACTTCTGCTTGTTATGAAGATCTTCTCAAGCCCTCCTGAATTTATTTTGCACCCTGTACATATGCTCCCAACACACACAGCACATGTACTTGTTTTTGCCTTTAGAACAGCAAGGCCGATAAGAAACTTCACAAAAAACCTGTCTCATTGCCAGTCTAACATGTTTCTTCCCAGCCAGGAGCATTCCTGAGATTAGTCCTTAATCCCTGGCCAAAGGAAGACAATATTGCGCATAATTACCGAGCTGTAAGTCAAAGATGAACAATCTCCTACTGTTCATCTTCGTGGCCAACACGCAAACAGGAGGTGGCAAATCTGCCTGCCTCGCACGGGCAGCAAACCTCAGCCTGTCACTTTAACTCACCATCCAGCCTACCAGGCTAGCAAGGGCTTTTGTGTTCAAGAGGAGCAAAGATGTTCCTTTTCCCTTTTAAAGGGATATGAATTAAAGATCAAGGTTAATATCCTCTGGGTTTTATTTCTTCTGTGAGAAAGCGTGTTACGATTCATCAAATAGACCAAAGAAGACCTTATAAAATAATGACCAAAGCATTCCTGTTGTCATAGCAGTGGATGCAGAACAAATATGCAGACCACATCACTATTGACTTAGAAGCATGAGGCCAGGTTGATCACAGGAAAAACTGGGAGGAGAAGAAATACATTTCTGTAGCTCGCTGCATTTTAGAGATTAAAAGTGTACATTTTGATTCAAAAGAAGTCCAGAAAGTTTAGTCAGATATCAAAGGACTCACAGAGAAGTAGTGGGGATTACTGCCTATTTAAATAAAATAGAAGATCAAAGTATTTCCGAATTAAACACTCACAAATACTGTCAAGATTTAAGAATTATTAATTTAATTCTGAAAATTGAGATAATTATAAATTATCCCTGCACACGAGTTTTGGCACAGTTTTCAACTGCAAGCATAACAGGCGTAAATGATGGACAGAAGGCTTTAAGAATAAAAGCCAGGCCCTTGGAACATGGTATAAACTCTGGAGGTATCTGAATGAACAACTATAAGAAAAAAAAACAGAGGTATTTAGGTACATGAAGCACCAGAGGCCTTTCAGATATTCCTTCTTAAAGCTTAACTTTCTGTCTAGAAAACTGTCCCATGGCCCAGCAGAAGCAGATGTGTGAAGACTGCCAGCAGCCTCAAAGCCTCTCCCGTAGCCCAGAACTGTATGTGTCTAGATTGAAAACAAACTCATAAGATGCTAATAAAAAAGCTTATTATAAAAATAGCTTCTAAACCTCCTTGCAGCTTGCATTTAAGTAGATTTAAGATCTATTTAAAAAGCCTACCGAGTGCAACTCCTACATATCATGTATTTGAAAGGCAGCTGAAAAAAAAAAACCACACTGCCTTCTTTCAGCCTAGTTTTGAGACTTCTGCATTTCTGCAGAATTTCACAGGCACAGAAGTCTAGGAAATACTAGTCCTACCCTGAATTATGTGTTTCATGTCAGTGCTGACTCACCTGCGCAGTTTTCCCATTCTGGACTTGAAGCAGTAGATATGAACTTGGGTGGGCAGTTGATATCTATGTTCCCAGATTCACATTTTTCAGTCTTTCATATTAATAGTTTTTCTTAAAACTGCAGCTCTCAGGTTTTTTATTTAAGGATTATTTTTTCTTTGCCCTAATTTGCAACAAAGGCATACCATTTGAACGTCATTTATGGTCTGAAAACAAAAATAAATTAAAAAAAATGGGAAAGTCTGTGTATTTTTAAACTCACTCATGACTTGTTGCTGACTCAATTTTCACAAATGTTTTATTTAGCAGTGAAACTGAAATATGATTATCAAAGTACTGTCTGAAAGGAAGATGGAAAAACTACTGCTGAGGAGCCTTTTGGTGTTAATCAGATTTCCTGGAAGTGTTCTTCTTCCTTTTCAACTCTAGACATTGTACTTGTGCTTCATCAGAAAAAAAAAAAAAAAAAAAAATCAGACTCAGCCCACAACTCCTGCCCAGTTTACCATCATAAAGTTCACATAAGTTTTCAAAGGCTCTTTTAGAAATTATACATCTGAAACTTCTTTGACCTGAATAAAAATAGGGGGTGAGAAGCATATCTTGTACCAATAAACAGCCAGTGGCATATTAACCTCTAGTTACTAATGGTGTTGGTTCCTGTCTAGTTCAACAGGAGCCCACTTTCAGCTTACATATAGATCAGTTACTCGTCCAAGTAATTTCTGCTGTACAATCTAGATGTCATCCCCTCTTGTACTCAGATTCACAGAGTCCCTGGCACGCTAAAAACAAAAGCAAAATTTGAGACTAATCACTTGGCACACCTGAAGGATGGGATGCCACCCAAAGGGACTTGGACGAGCTCTTAAGTGGACCCACGGGAACCTCATGAGGTTTAACAAGACCAGGTACAAAGTTCTGCCCCTGGGTTGGGTCAACCCCAGGTATCAACACATGCTTGGGGAGGAACAAATCAAGAGCAGCCCTGCGGAGAAATTACCGGGGGGTTCTGGTAGATAAAAGGCTGGACATGAGCCAGCAATGTGCACCTGCAACCCAGAGAGCCCAAGACATCCTGGGCTGCATCCAAAGCAGGTCGAGGGAGGTGATACTGCCCCTCTATTCCACTCTGGTGAAACCCCACCTGGAGTGCTGCATCCAGCTCTGGAAGGACTTCAACCTGTTGGAGCCAGTTCAGGGGACGGCCAACAAGTCGATTAGAGGGACGGAGCACCTTTCTTTTGAGGAAAGGCTGAGAGAATTGGAATTGTTCAGCCTTGAAAAGACTTCAGGGTGACCTAATTGTGGCCTTCCAGTACCTGAAGGGAGCCTACAAGGATGATGGAGAGAGACTGTTTACAAGAGCATGTAGTGACAGGACAAGGAAGAATGGCTTCAAACTTCAAGAGAAGAGGTTTAAATTAGATAGTAGAAAGTAATTCTTTACTGTGAGGGTGACAAGGTACTGGAACAGGTTGCACAGAAAAGTTGTCGATGCTCCATCCCTGCAGGTGTCCAAGGCCAGGTTGGATGGAGCTCTGAGCAACCTGGTTTAGAGGAAGGTGCTCTTGCCCATGGCAGGAGTGTTGGAACTAGATGATCTTTAAGGTTCCTTTCAACCTAGGTCGTTCTACAATTCTATGAAATACAAACCTCCCTATAGACAGAGTATTTGAATTACGTGACTGTGGTCTGCTCATGTCAGTAAACATCTGCAGTATTAGACTACAAATGTTACATTACAGAGAAGAAAGAAAAAAATGCCATCACAGAGCCCACTTTTACTGCCTTTAGGAAACAAGGAAAGTAGAGGCAGGGAAAAATTCCTGAACTTGTTCCTGTTCTTCAGTGGCCTAAGTGTTCTGTTTCTTAATTTCATGGAGAAGGAACAAACTATTCATCTTGGGACAGGAGACTCAGAACCGAACCGTTCGCGGCCACCAGACTTTCTGCACGACCTCAGGCCAGTCTTTCCATGCCCAAGTGCACTCATGAGTACAACGAGATTTGATTTGAAATCCATGCTAGTCCCTTTCTAACAAAAAGAGAACCATGCACCCTTAGAAAGTACTGAGCAACTGTTAACAGTTCTGAAAAAAAAAAACCAAACAACAAACAAAAAAACAACCAGAAAATGCCTACTTCAAGTCTGTAAGCAGAGCCTGCCCCCTGTTTTATATCAAGTTAACGAGCATCTAAATGCTTTTACAATACCCCTAGGAACAAGGAAGTAATTTTTTTTCCTTCTTGCAAGAAAAGGAATTAATGTTAAATAGAAGATTCCAAGTAAGGCCAGGTAAGAAAGGAAAGCACTTCTTGTAGGCCAACCCTGCCTGTAGTAAGGTCTCTAATGGAGTTGCCACATGTCTGAAAGGCATCAGACCAGACCCTGAAAAGTTTCAGATTCCATCACAGCGTTCAAATTATGACGTTTCCGACAGCCTGAGAAGTGCTTGGTCTTTGAGAAAAGATGATTATAGGAACACTTCCTGTTTTAATTTCTCTTCAGAAACCGACACCAGTGCAGAAGGCACTGTTGCCTGCTTCTGACGTGGGAAGTGGAAGCTGTTTTGAAACTGTAAAGTGATTTTTTTGGAAGTACTCAAACCTGATCCTATTAATTTTTATTTATATTCCTTCCATTGTATTACCATGTTGAGAAAATCTTACACTGTTGTCTTTTACAATAGCCATTTCCCAAGTTTGTTCTTAAAGATAACAGGTTTCTCAACTGAATTCCAAAGACAGCAGGCTAGCCCAGTGTCCCAATTTAATTATAGTTCTTTTAAATTAGTACTTGTAGAAGAAGAAGCAACTATGAAATTAATTATTCCAGAAATCCATGAAATAACTATAGGCCTTCTGAAAAACAGAGTGAATTATTCATCACTTTAGTTAAACTACTTATCATTAGCTCAAGTGGCAAAAAAATGAAGGCAGCAGCTGGTGCTTTAACATCTTAAGAAAAATGCAGAAGATACAGCAGAATTTGGTCTCTTGGGAAAGAAACTTGACTGTAGAGTTCCCTCCCTCAAGAATTCAACTTCTAAAACCCCAAGAACAAGAAAACACACACTCTCTTCTGGGAATGTCTAACTCTGCATCCTTTTGATAAGGCAAAGTTTTTACTTCATTTGGGTTAAATTGGGGAGTTAAAAAACCACACATCACATTTTCACTCTCCTACTTTAAAATGCAGTCTGTAGGTTCAAAGAAGGCAAAGCCATCACTCAAAATCTTCTAAGACCTTTCAGAATAGAATATATTAGAAAGCTACAAAATAGATGCTCAATATCCAAGGCAACTTAGAGCAAAAAAAAAAAATAGAGGTTATACAACTCAACTGAGATGCTTATGTAGATTATCACAGTTCTGAAAACAAACCCCAACGAGCCTGAAGCAAATTATTATTGGAGCTTCTTTTCCTACTTGCTGGTACTGGTCAATAGCTTGGGGGATTCAGTCACCCTAGTACACAACACCCACCCTGGTGCACTCACTCTTCCCAATATTGGACAGCACACTTCATTATGCCATTCAAGAAAGCTTTTATGTCTTGAGAAATGCTTGACTTCTGAATTAAACAAAAAAAAGTGAGCATTTATACTTGTTTTGTTACATTAAAAGAGAATGCTTAAGTTGATAAACACCTTCCTTCCCAGGCAAGACAAGAAAATTTACTTCTTCAGGAAGTTGTAATTAGAATGCAGAGAGAGAAAAATTGACAGAGACATCTCAAAAATATGACAGCAAGAAGTTAAAATGTATAAAACCAATTAGTGGGTATTCACTGTCAGCTAAATGCTTCACATTAAGTATTAGAACACACTATTGTTTTTAAGAATGCTTTCATCTGTGTTTATTCTAGTCTACCAGCAGAAAAAGCATTTCTACTGACAAGCACCTCCAGCCAAGTTACACAAACCAGCATTTCCACCTGCGTAGAGGCAGCCCAAAGGGGGTACCAGAAGCCAACAGCTGATTTGTCCAGTTCTACCCCTACATACTACTCATTCAAATCCCATGACTATGGCCTGACACTCGGATAAGTTTGGTAACTCACAAACAGCTTGTAGGAGCCTGCCTCTGAAATTGTTACTTGCCTGCTAAGTTTGGTTACACTGGTCACATGTGTCTTAAATATTAGTGAAAGAGCTAAATGGAGAAGAAATGAACACCTTGAAAAGCTATGTGTATGAAAAAAACAGCCCAAAATCAAAAATAAGACTTAGGAAGATTCATTCTTACCTAAAGACGTCCCTTTCTCAAGGAAGCTGATTGAAGCAGGAGGAATAGTACTTCTGTGGAGGTCCTTGGTCTGTCCAGAATAGAGGAAGAGAGGCAAGACTACAAACAAGCCACCAGCAGGACAGGGACAACCTCCACTTTTAAACATGACCCTCAAAACAGTAACAACTAATGCCTTCCACCTGGGCCAATAAACAGGTAGTTCCTGGGAAGCTGATGTGGGGCTCTCCTGGGTCAGTAACACTAATCAGTGCCTTCAGGAACTCTCCTACAGTCAGGCTTAATTTTCTTTGTCTCTGTTTCTCTTGCTTTTGTTTTAGGATAGAACTTTGTTGTCATCTCTTCTAATTCCGAAGGACTCCTAGTCTACCTAATTGGTCTTCCTATGGAAATTCTGTGATTGTCTTTCTCACTGATGTCTGAGTTGTCTCCAATTCTACATTCTTCTGAGGTGGAAAAAGGAGAGCAGATCTTCACATGATATTCTGGAGTCAGATATTAGAAATTTCTAGATAGCTCAATTATTACCTGATTTTCTTTTTTTCCTCTGAACCTTGTTTAATAATTCCTAACCATTTGGATTTTGCTAGTTTAGCCAGTTCTGAGCACTGAACATTTATTTTGGTAGATCTGTCAATTGAAATCATATCAACACCCTGAATAATAAAAATCTCAAACTTTTTTTTTTTTTTTTTTTTTTTTTTTTTTTTTTTTTTTTTTTTTTTTTTTTTTTTTTTTTGTTATGCACAAAGTTGGAATTGTTTTACTTTCCTCTGGCTTTCATTGCTGAGCTGCACAATATTTTGAGGTCCTTCAGCCTGTCTTCCTAGCTAGTCCTCCTCTTCACTTCCTTGGCCAACTGAAGATCTTTGGCAAAAGGGGTTCCTGGCAATCCACTTCCATTTTATGATCATAAGATAAATCTGCCTTTCAGACCATTCAGACTGGGAGGGACTTCACGCTGACACATCTGGCAGGATGGTTGCAAGAAATCTCCATCAGCAGCAGACCTTACTTCTAGCCCTGCATTGGGCTCTCTGGGTATCCCAACACGCTGTGGGCCGGGTAGCAAGGGGTGGCAGTGGGGACAGGAGTGATGTGACAGAAAGCACATCAGACTGGAGTACTCCTGAAGGCTTTAATATCTTTGCCCCTTCCTGCATTGATCCACCTCTGTATTGTCACTGTTTTGATAGACATTATGTGTCTGGCTGGCAGGCAGAGGTGTAGGAAGGAGGCATTTTTGAGCTCTGCTATATATAGTTAAAGTCTGCTGCTGGTAATCTCTATCCCAGCAGCAATTTTCCTGCAGCAGGGAAAGATAGAAGTTTGGGGGCCATGCAGTTCCCAGGGTGTGATACATACATGAATATATCATACCTCTTTACTTGAAAACTGTAAAATTTGGCTTTAGGCTTCACCCTGGAGAAAGCCTGTGCCACATCTCTCCTTCTCACCCACGAACCTTTTTCTCCCGTTGCCTATTTCTTTCAATTCTTGTTTCTATGGATCAGTCTTTTTGCTGTGTTATCTATCAGGCATTTACAAGTTTTGGCTGGTGTAGGCAGCTCATCACCCTCTCCTCCAGGTATCAGTGTGAAAGCACGTGGCCTCACCTCTAAGCTTTCACATCTCCTCTTCCAGCTGAGGATTCATCCACGGATAGCCCCCTCCAAAAGCAATGAAACACCTCCAGCCCTAGCTCCCAGCCATTTCTGTTGTCCCTGCAGCACTCCAGGCTTCTTCAGTGCTATTTTAGGAGTGATTATCATCCCTCCCTGGGTTTCCCATGTCTTTGAAGGTAGGATAAGAAAAAGAACAAATCCTACCGTTCCCCTGCAGCTCTCAATTAGCTCTTGGGCTTTTTGGGTTTTCATCCTTTTTGCCTGGGTCAGCCCATTTTCCACCTCGGTCCAAGCAAAGTCTGCTGAACACTTTTCCTTTTCACCACAGGTTGCAAAATGCCTGCCCTGTTGAGGACACGAAGTCTCCAAGCAGAGTGCAGACCAGAGCCCAAACCCTGTAATCTGCAATTTGCGGTCAAACACACCACCGAGCAGCAGACAAAGTCTCATGTTTATACTCCTCCCTTCCCCCAAACACTCACCCTAGCGGAAAACACATGCTGGTGTGGCTATCAGCAGCTAAGCCAAGGCACACAAGGACCTGCTAGGTATGGAAAGTGGGTTTTTCGCTCACGTCTTGTGCATTAGAAATTCCAAGGCCAAAAAAACCCAAAAAACTGACAGTTCTGCATCTGTCGAAAACAGCCGAGAAAAAAGATCTGCCTGGAGCAGATCTTACACGTGCAGACCAGAAAGCTGTTTAACCACACCACCCAAAACTGCAGTTCTCAGCTGATCCTGCCCAAGGTCTGGAAATTTATGTTCATAACGTGAAGAGATATAGAATGAAAACAGGCATGGGCTGAAAAAAAGAGAAATTTAATATGCTCCTGCTCTTCTATCAGTCAGTCTACTCCTGGAGTACAATGAAGATGATCTGACAGTTCATTTCCTCAACAAATAATCACAGAAATCTCTGTTTACTCATCATCTCTTTCCCAATCCTGGCAATGTTGATTTGTTTTTTTTTTTGAAACAGTGCCTATGGTCAGACACCAGGGTTCCCTTTCAAAAGCTGCTTCAGGATTAGAAAATTTTATATAATCTCAATCTCCATTATCTTTTATTAATTCATTCTCATTTTTCAAAATTCTACATCACATACCCATTAAATTGAGTATTTTCCATCTAAACAGATACAATCTTCACATTATCTCTTTACCTCTCTTGAGCTATTGGATGTTTCCAATAGAAAATATTTTAAAATAATTTATTCTCTTAAATGTCTTAAATAATTAAAATTATGTTTTTCTCTTCCACAAACTGCCTGAAGTTTAAACATTTCTTAGTTGAAGAAAGTAGCTACCATTACTGCTCCAGGTTTGGTTTCACTTTTCTATTAAAAAATTGCAGTAATTAGGAGTGGGAACAGAACTCAAACATAACATTCACTGTTGTCCTTACACACCTGTTATCAGGAACAATGCAGTTGCTTAATTAAAGAAATATTTTCTTTTAAACAGAAAAGCACACAAAATTATCATGTTTGAAGACCTGACTGCGGACAGTGTTTATGAACTCGATTTCTTTCCACAGACCCTCATGTTTATGACAAAGGCTTAATGAAAACACACACAAAAAAGACGTGTCTTTCCTCCCATGAGCAAAAAGTTACATATAACAGCTCTGAACAAACAGCTCATGTTCATCTGTTGTTCGTTTGCTGAGTAAGCTGTCAGAAATACATCCCTGCTGTAAAAGGGATGAAAGAGGGAGGAAGTATTTTCCTGGCCTTCTCATTTTTGATAACTACTTTTATTGCATTGATATTTCATAAAAATTAGGGATGGGAAGAAAATTTGTGCACTTAGAACCTAAGCAGCTGCAGGAGCCATCAAATCATGGACCCACATCAAATAATGTGCTAACTTAAGGCTATGATAACTTGGAGAAAGCTGTTTAATAGACACAGAGGTAGAGATAGAGGTGGTTCTGTACGGCAGTATCAGGAGAGAAAACTGATGGAGAAGAGACTGTACAAACTGCTGATAAATTTCTCTGCTTCTTCAAACAGAGGCTGCTCATTATTTATTATAAATACAATCCTGCAAGGCAAATATTCCAAGACATCTTGAACATGTCCATTATCACCGCTCTCCTCTCTGAATTTCTCCCAGGTAGTTTTTTTGTGGAGTGAAGATGATGCCACTTCAAGGAAAAAGGGCAAAATTTACCCCTGTAAATTGGAAAATGGCATGAAAACCGTCCACTGGGGGTGTTGGAATAAAGCTGTGGAGAACCTTGGATCCAAAACTGATCTCAAAACTGAGTTTCACTGCTTATAGCACAGAGCAAAATAAAATAAAAGTAGTAGTTTTCATGTTTTCAAATTAAACATATCTAGATCTAAAGGTGGACTTCGATGAAGAAATCTCAAAATACCCTGCATAATATTGTCCTAAAAGTATCTAACTTCTCAAGCTGGCTAAAAATATCTGAGGACCAGTAAATATTTGCCTGATGCTTAAAAAATATTCATGTAATTCCTTTGAACTTTTCAATACTGGAGTGACACCGCCCCTGAAACTATTAAAACATAAAAAATCCTCAGGATTTAAATGTCAAATATACTGATAAGACATTTTTGGATACTCTGTGGTCCAGTAGGTCCTTTTGGCCCACCCAATTCATCTTGAATTCAGCCACATAAACTGCAGCACAAACACTGGCAGGTTTACCCCTTGCTTTTCGAAATCAAAGAAATACGTGGCACAAGGCTCCATGAATCAGTCATGGAAGTGAATTTAGACTTATCAGGTGAATTAATTTCTCTTCAGCCTTTCAGGGGATCAGTGAAGACTAGTTTCCCACTTTCTATGGAGCTGTCTGTTTCAACTAAAGATAGAAACATCCTAGCTTGTGGATAAATTAGTAGCATATTTAATTCAGAAAAAAAAAGATGGACTTGCAGTGTTCAGTCTAGATGGCAGACATTTGTCTTCTATTTTCAATTCCAAAAATAATCAAATTTCCAATCAAATTTTCTATGGAATTCCAAGCAAATCAATTCCAAGCAAATCCTACCTTCATCTCCTACCCCACTAATCTATAACCACACCTTCATCTTCATATCCTAGGGTCCTACTGCAAGCTTCAATGTAGGGTTTTTTTTTTGTCCTTATTGGATCCTGCATAAAATGCTTCCTGAAAAGCACAAAGGTTTTTATGTTCTCCGACAAAAGGGCCACAGAATGGTAAATTATTTTTTGTAATTAAAGTCCAATGTATAAACGTTTCATTTGCAACTGTGAGCATGTGCAGTTGCATTCCTCAACCTATTAACCTACATTATTAATACAGGCATGCAATGCCATGGCAACTGGCTGTGAGAACTGTGTTCACCAGCAAAACGAGAATGTGCCTGTGAGTACTTGAATATTTGTATTTAATCCTGGAGATCGTGTCATCACTTATGGCATATGATAATATGATAATTAGGTTCTAATTATTTATTGAAATCATACGAAATTATACAGATAGATATAAAACCAATAAATTCCAAAGCTTAGGGTATTAGTCATTTCCTTTGATAAAAGACCCTGTAAAGGTCTCATATTCCCTCTTAATCAGCACAACAGTTTTCCAGGGTAGGAACAAAATGCCTAGCACAGCATTTTACTTGGTGACTGACACACTTTGAAGGGGACTTCCATCAATTCACATGTAGATGCCATGTATTTGTACTTGCCTTTATTGCTGAGGTAGAGGTCATCAGGAAAACAGCCAGAAAGGGAGGTGTGAAGGAAGGGTCTGTGCTCCATGCCCTGATCTCCTGAATCTGGAAGGTGATTTCTGTATAAAAGCCATCGGTGGGCACGTTGTTATTCTCCTGTGCAAAAGCAGAGAGGGATTTCTCCTGTCTTCTCTCCCGTTAAGCTGGAGTGAGCTTGTTTTCAGCCATCAGCAGTACAGCAAGGCACCTGTAAATTGTCTGCGTGCTTTTGAGCTGCCACCTAAAAGTTCATGACCTGTGCTCTCAGCCTTCACTCTGCTGAGAAAGGTGTGGCCCCCACAGAGCTTCAGGGAGAAGAGTAAACACAAGATCATTCAGCAGCGTCCTCTGAACACCAAGGATTTTCATATTGCCTTTTTTTTCCCCCTCAGTCAAATGCCAAGCTCATTTCCTTCTCTGTCTCCTGGGAATGATCAGCACACCCATTAAAAAGCAATATATTGACATTCCTAGAGACCAGAGGCTGCTCACTTATTCTCCTTATAAAGCACAGCGTGATCAGTCATATGCCACAAACAAAAATCTTACTAGGCTATCCATAACAATTGTCTTGATTTTCCTCCAATTCCTGTCCTACAAGGCTGCCACACACCAAATTTTTGCAGTGCACATTTTGGAGAAGGAGCATTTCACCACTGGAAACAAGTCTTCAATTCCTCCCAGACTGGTCAGGCATTACATTTCTTTAACTTGTACCATCATGAGCTCCATTCTAAATGGCAGCCTCAAAAACCAAGCTTTATATCCTAGTATAATGCTTCAAGCTCATTAAGTCAAATGTAGATTCAGGACTTTTAATAAATAATTTTGAAGATTTTTTTTTTCCCCTTTTGCTTCTCCTTTCAAGGTTCATACTTTGCAAAAGGCAAGAAAAATGCATGGGTGAGGGAAAGAGGTTGAGATGAATGTGTAAGAGTCCCCACATCCATTTTTTTTGCAGGGATGAAAAGCAAAGAACTTCTTTTGTTTGAGATTACTGTTAAATAAATACAACTGCTTTAAATATTTAATTTCTGTGCAAGGAACAACTGGAACTGGGGAAAAAAAAAAAAAAAAAAGCTTAACAAAAGCTGATGAAGAATGACTTCTGTCTGAGGGGAAAAAAGACCTGAGATAAACTCATTTTTTCTGTCAGTTGCCACAGCAGCCGTGACCACAAACTGCAGAACTACCAACACACATCGTCATGACCTGAACAAACACAGGTGCTTTAAAAGGAAAATATTGTTTCTTATTGGCCACTGTACACTCAAAGATGAGTGCCACTTTGAATGAGACCTTTGCAAGTGGTGGGTTTAACTCCTGGAATGAGACTTGTCAAGGTATTAAGCAGTACACCTGACAGCAACTGATTTCTGGATTAGGTCCTAAAAAAAGATGCCATTTTTAGAGTGTCTTTGTCATGGTTTAAAACAGAATTGCCATGAAACCAGGTGTCTCGAAATACCAGCTGGGAGAGGAGGAAGAAACTGTGCATCAGGCCCAGTTTAAGCCAAGAGTGTCAGGCTTTAAAATAAGGATGCAGATCAGAGTGAAAGCAGACCCATTGTTCTAAAGTAACAGTACTGCTGTTGCATTTATCTAAATGGAATTCATTGCAGATTCACAGAAACATAGAAAATTCAACCCTGTAAATATGCCACAGACCTGGGACTTGGGCTAAGACAGTACTTGGCCCATGGATTTTCTGCCTGTAAACTGTAAGCTCTCTCTCTCTCAAAACCACACCTGTACAACAAGGATGCTACTTCTCTGTTTCACTTTTTGGAGAAGGGGACAGGGATTTTTACACACACTGGAAGTAAAGTCCCAGGGAGAAGAATCTAGGAGAAAAATACTGACAGGTCTGAGCTTACATGACTGGGACTGGGAAGAGGGAACTTGACACCACACTGAACATAAATGACACGGCTTCCAGGGAAAAAAAGGGAGGCTCACAGAGCGGTATTTAAACAGGTGGTTTAAAAACACCATCTGTGACTTCAACTGCCAGCCAGTGCTGAACCAGAATTAACTGCTTTTGGGGAGGAAAATATGAAGATGAAAAGCCATTTATGCTGGGACTATGACAGCAAAGATGGGCCAAGATGCTTTTAGACCATGTTCTCCACATCAGGTGAGTTTTGATGCTGTGGAACCAACTATGGCACAGAGGAAGACAGCAACAGTAACACGTGTTGTCATAGCATCCATCACGGCAAAACTGATGGTCTGAAGATGTGAAAGAGGTGGGATTTGAAGGAGGAAGTTGCACATTTATTAGTCCAAGGGGTACAGTTGAGAGAGGAGCAAAAACCAGACAAACTTGTGAACACCAAAGGCCATGGCATAGGGCACCCCATTAAAACCCTCAGGACTGTTAATATTATGCAGCAAGTCAGCACTGTGACACACAAACTGCAATTTTATGGCCACAGCAACAAGATCTAGGACAGCTGGCCAGGATTGTTGGTTTGCACGACCAAGGATCTAATGATTTATTTAGAAGGACACAGCCCAAACTGGTGGAAATTGTTAGCTTTGGGTACAAAGGCAATGGCCTGTGTAACAGCAAATGTTGCACTGGGGGACAGGATTGAGGGAGGGAGGGCTCTACTGAAGCAAATAATGACTTCACAATGAATTAAGTAGCTGTGCATAAAACCGATCTAGTAAAATGCATCACCTCTAGTTAGATTATAAGACTATCTCTTGTGTATTCTATGAAATCCTCTATCACTGCAATTGCTGAGAGTTCTTTGTCAGAGGATAATTCAGGTGAGAAGAGAGTTTCAGGCAGGGGGAAGGTGAATTCTCACAGTTGGGTCTAGGAAGGTGGGCTTAAACACAGCTGTGTTTTGAAAAAAAAATCTAATGAATTGAAAGGTATGAAGTGCCAGTTGCCTCCTCCTCTTGCAAGGCTTCCTGTGAAATGAAGGGAGGAGAGAATGAAGTAACAAACCCCACCACACACCTTTAAGGATTGTGCTGCAAACACTGAAGGTGTTACTAACCTGCTAAACAAACGTTGGCTTTCATACAGGGAGGGAACAAAGCAATTTATCTAATTAAAACCTGAAACTGGATAACTTTTCTTTTTCTTGAAAGTCACGAGCACTCACAGCACCTTATACTCAGTTTCAGTAGCTGAATTGCCTCAGGAAATGAAAAGCTTTTAAAAAGTCCCAGGCAGGATAGCTTTGAAATTTCAAGTTGCCTCTATAAAATAAGAACAAAGCAGACATAAAACGTTACCATTTCGAAGCTTTTAATTTATTTTTTTTTTCAGTTCATCTGGCATAACGTTCATCTCTCCTTCTTTGTACAATCCCCTAAAATTCTGAACTGTATGACATGGAAATTTGTGGGGTTTTTTCAGGCCTGTTCTTTTATAAAAAGCTTCTAGCACTGCCCAGTAAGGTTGACTGACACTTTGCATTATAGGACACAGTTGCTACTAGCTTTGCCAAACGTTATCCATTCGGAGTAATACTGTTTCTCCTGAACTTTTGCCTCAGGCTGATTATCTTTATTTTAAAAAAACCAACCAACCAAACAAACAAAAAAAACCCCAAACAAACAAAAACCACAAAAAAAACAAACCACAGCGAAAACGGTTCAACTGTTTCTAAATAAAATACTAGAAAAATACTGTTTTGGGCACTAGAGGAATATTTAGTCTTTTCTTTGAAATTCTGTGGTGACTTGCTATTTTGAAAGACAAAAATTGAAGCTTGGCAGAGACGGCTTCTGAGGCAGAGGGGTGTCCCTGGAGCTGGGAGGAGGGAGCCATCTGGTCCAGATGAGGTTAACAAAGCAGTTTCGGGGGGAAGGGGCGTGGACCAGAAACTGGGCTGGCACTGGGGGCTAATGGAAACGAGAGCGAGAGATTAGGGCTCAGAAAAGTCACTGGGTTTCTGTTGCTTAGAATTTTAACTGAGTTTGGATGGATTTTCAGGGACAGTGAAGAACGTGCCACCTCTTTCTTGACAAATCTCACTTCCCTGTTCCAGAAATCAGGATTGCCGCGGCTGGCCAAAAATGCTTGCAGCACCCTCGCAGAGTGTGGTTTGGGCTTGGTTTTGCTACAGTACCAGCACATTTATTGTGAGCCTAACAGATAATGCCTTGAAAGTGCATTAAGACAGCTCTGTTTCTCCATTTTCAAGGTCTGCTTTGTTCATATGATAAACTATTAGAAGCAAGGGCTGTCTTAGGTTACATGTTGAGAGCTAAATATGAGAAATCCCGTGTCTTGATTTCTAGGTGCTACAATAATAAAAACCCTCAAAAATACATGCATTTTTCTTGCCATACTGCTAATTTTAAGGTAAAGGAGTGGCAACAAAGCCACAATGCCAGGCCTTGCTGAGCACTGATCAATACAGAGGTCTACTGTATCAGGAATTGTAGTTCCCTTTTTTCCATCTTCCAGCACCACTTTCAAGCATGATATGCCCAGTATGCCCACCCAGAGATTCCATATGCCACTTGTATTCTAGTTTGATGTGCCTTTTTGAAAAGTTTTTCCACTGTGCACTTCAACAGCACAACCAACCCACAAAACTTGCGTTGGAGAAGTCAATGAACCACTTTGGCCACCTCGTATCAACTGTTCTGTAACTACACTTCTCACTCCACAAAACCTTTCTGGGTGCTACTTCTTTAAGCAGATGAGTGGATCATTCATGCGTTATAGCATGGGATCTACAGAATGCTTTTGGTCTGATGGTGGAGAATTGTGATTATTCCTGAAACTGTGTCTGCAAAAACTCCTTCATTTCAGTCACAGCACGAAGTTTTGCTGAAGTATGATCAAATGATTTATTGCAATGAGAACTCCAGCCCATGGAAACCATTGTTTCACTGTCTCTGAAAATTAGGAGCCTTTCATGCTACAGTTCTATATGTTTCCATCTAGCTAACCCATTTATATAGCAAGCCCATAATTTTTGCAGTGCAAAAAAACCACAAAAATTTCCCCTCCAGTTATGATGATTACTGAAAAAAAGACAACTGTGGTTTTAAAAACCAGAATGCAGGGGCATGGTCACACACATAGTCTGCAGTCATATGGTCGACAGATGATGACTTCTGCCAGGAGTGCAGTGTGTTTAACTTCAGCGTGGTTTCAAGCGTCTTTGATTTCTTCCTCCCTAAAAACTCTGATACTTTCATGGGGAAAAAAAACCCCAAAATATGATGTTATCTTTAGACACCATATCAACACATTAGAAACTCTGAGATAGCCCAACTAGCAGCCCGTTTTGTCCCAAATCTGTTCACACTACGAATTTCTGACACTATTTTGTACTCTCTTTGAACAACTTTACATAATCCGACCTTCCTGTCACTGTTTGTTCCCTTCAGAGCGTTTGAGGTTTTAATAAAGACATACTTCAACAAAATGCATCGGATAGAAGCTCGAGGGTACAAATGTTTAAAGGACAGACGAGATTAAAACAAAACCCTCGCATTCCATGACCAGAATAGATAGAAAAAAGAATAATATTTCAAATTTTCAGAAAACAGAGCTCAATAGGACAGTTTCTAGATACCTTTGGGCAATTTCTCAGCTTAAGAAAGAGGCTGCTCCCCAGCCAAACACTTCCAGGAAGTTAAAAAAAAAAAAAAATTGCTACAGATTTATTTTTCTGCAAGGACTCATGTGGAATAAAGATGATTATGCTCTAATCTGCACAAAAAAAGCAGGTGGGCTGAGAGCTTCACCCCTGTAATTCTCGGCACCTTGTGTTACAATTCTCTGCCAAATTTAACACCTTCCACATCCCCAGCAGACAAAGATTATTTCTAGGTGACAGTCAACAGCCGGCAGGCATTCAGGTTGTGCTGACAGTATCCATTCCTCATTAACAGCCTCTGAACTGCTGGCCCAGAGGAATATGTATTTTCAAGGCAATTAAATCATAAGAAAACATATGAAAATGTGTCAGCATCAGGATAAAGCTGAGAAAAAAACTCCAAATTAGTGACATGTGAAGTGGAAAGTGCAAAGTTTGTCTGTCCTTCACTCCCAGGGAGGTGAGTGCAGGGCACGGGGGCAACTCAGGCACTGCAGGTGTCCTGTGGCTCCTGGTGGGACACAGGGAACAAGGTGGCAATATTGGAATGGCAGGAGAGGAAAGAGAGAACTTGGAGCCAAAAGCAGTGAACTCCATGGATGCTAACAGAATTGCTTGGTTTTTTTCAATACAAGCCAGTTAAACCTATCTCCTTGTCTGCCCAAGCAAGTGTGAGATACACCTGGCCTGCACTGAGGTATTTTTGGAAGGATGCACACTGTACACGGATGTGTGACTTACAGAGGCATGGCATGTGAGAAATCCCTCTGAAGACCCGAAAACTCTTGCTCTGGTTTTGGTACTTGCCTTTCAGTAGCAACATTGTGCTAACAGAACCGGTAGTTTGCCTAAATCCTCCATAAATATCTCAACTAATCTGAAGTAAGAAAATTCAATCCTTTCGAATCCTCCTGATGCCATTCATAACCAAGAATTCGAGTCCTGAGGAGGAATGCCACACAAAATAACAGAAGTCATTTAATCAGATTATCCTGATGCCTCCTCTATAAACACTTGTCTTTCAATAGCTTCATTAATTTTGTCCCAACTTGCCTCTCTTGTAGACAAGCTATTTTTCAGCAATCAGAGCAGTGGATTATTAATTGACTGGTCTCCAAATTTATTTTTGCCTTTCATTTACTTTTAAAAGCAGTGCTTTAGCATGTTAATGAAAAGGGAAAAAAAAGTATCTCCCTCCCCCCTGCACCATCAAATGTGACCACAACAGAGTCTTTGTAGGTCATTTCTGCAGTGAGATGATGATGTAGGTCATTTCTGCAGTGAGATGATGATGAACTCCAATCAGCAGCTAGGAGAGACAACACAGGCTCCCCACTCAGAGCATAAGGCTTTGCCTCAGATGGGTTTACTCTAAGAAAAGGCCTATCAGACAGTCTCTCTCAAATCCATGAAAATTTCTTAGCTGAGCTTTACTTCTTCCCGCCAGGTACCTGGGTTAATTCATACCATCCCGAGAGATACAGTCTCCAGTGAAACACACACTTCTCTTTACAAAGACTTCGTTAGGATTTTCTTGAACTATTTAGAGGTTTTGCTTATAAACATGTACAAGCAGATCAAAGTGACAGTTTGTCAAACCCCTGAATGAGACAGTGCAATAGCTCCTTTATTCCTCTGCTACAGCCATCTGGTATAAGGTTTTCCACAGGTATATTGTTAACAATTGCTACCCAAACCCCAAATATTTTGTGGTGCTGCAGTTTTATACAATAGCATATTTATATTAGGGACACAGACTTTATATCATTATTCGTAGCTAAATTGGCTATTTGGAATAACTTTCTGCCTTAAAACCTTCCTCACTGCAGAATAACGTACCAGCAAGGGTAACAGCATCTCCTGTGTTTGCTTTTGTCTCTCTTGCTCTCAGTGCTCTCTGCTTTTCATCCCAGTCAAAAGATCCTCATTTCTTCATAAGGGATTAACCAGAGAATGAGTTGTTTCTGCAGAACTATGGGGGTTTAATTGCACTGATCACCCTTCCCCTTTCCTGTACATAAAATTGTTCCACTCCATCCATGAGAAAATATTTAGGACTCCCAAGACAAATGCACTCCACATAATTTACTCCAAATAAAGATTTATATGCCCAGTAATATTTCCTGCGTCCACTTTATCCTTTGCTCCATAGGATAAGGAAAAAGACAAAGATAATTCTTAAGAGGAAATTTTTCTCTACTTTAGAAAAAAAACCAAAGAATGCTACTCTTTTTTAAATAATTTTCAGATCCTTCCACAAAGTCTCCATGACTTTGCAATTGGCACTAGCCCAGCAAGCTCATCAACCAAATATCTTAAATCACCAATGATTTTTTAAATTTTTGATCATTTTTGGCCGACCTTGATTTTCACAGTGTTACTCAAATATGATTGCTAGTAGGTGAGAACAACTCAAGTTAGTGATTTAGGAAAAGGAGCTCATCCTCTGCAAAGACCATCCAGTTCTGAAATATTTCCCGTAAAGCTTAGTTCCTCTTGTAATTGTAATAGTGCATGAGTTGTGGTGCAGCAATGCAGGGAGTAAATCAGTTTTCCGTGCCTGCAATACTTCTTTAGAAGATCTTACTCACATCTGACTTTTTGAAAAATCTCTGACCTGCTCTATGTGCCTCCTAAATTCTTTCTAGTGAGAAGAATAACCCTCTGTGGTGAACTTCAACAGGCTGAGACAGTAGACTCAAAAAGATCTTAAAAGATCTGACAGATGGTAATTCCCTTAAAGAGTATTCCGTGGGGCACAAATTCATTAATATTGATTTATACCTGCTTCAGCCATGATCAGGTAACCTGATAAGAAATTAATGACAGTGATGCTTCAGCTGCCGAGGGAAATTTATGGAGATGACCAGTGCAAACACATACTGGGAACTACACTTCTGGATTAGAGTAAGATTTTAAAACTTTTGTAATTCAACTATTTATTATTTATTATTAACAGTGTACCTTGTTTAAAAGGGAGAATATATAAACACTGTATTTAAACAGGAAATACACAAATAACACTGTACTGTGATGAAGTTTTCTGCAGAAAGTGATTGAAAAGGTAGCAGAAGTGCTGGAAATATAAGCCTAGATCAGTTTGCTTAGAAGAACAGTTGGACCAAGGTTTCTCCCTGCTAGGAACAGAAGCCTTTCCCCCAGCTGGCAAGCTGCAGGCACACTTGCTCTGAGCAGACCACGAACCCTGTGGCGGAGAAAGATCTCCCATCCCAAAGGGGTGGGTGGGGAAGACCACTTCTTCTTCATCAGAAAGGGAACTGTAGAGAGGAGGGGAATCACTTTGGCTGTGCTGGACACAGGGCAGGACTGTGGCTCTTGGCTGGTGTCAGTGCGATCCTGAAAGCAAACACAGCATCAGGACAGCTTCTTTTGGCTCCTGCTGTTCCAGCCAAGCAATCGAGCAGGTCTGTGTCCTGGCAGAGGAAGGGATGGGCTGGGCAGAGCAGAAGCAGAGAACGTCCTCCCTACCCCAGGCTAACACACCTCCCTCCTCCAGTGCTGAGGAGAGAGTCATAGAATCACAGAATCATAGAATCATAGAATCATAGAACCATAGAATCATAGAATTAACTGGGTTGGAAGAGACCTTTGAGATCATCAAGAACTACAGGACCACAAGTACTCGTGGCATAAATTCAGCAAAGTCACATAATTCTTTCCCCTTTCCTCCTTTTCCCCTTTCTTCCCAAATGCTTAAAGGTCTCTAATTAAGGCAGCGCCAATGGGAAATGGAAAGCTCAAGTGCTACTACTTTGATGCCACGAACTCATAAAAGAATAGCGACCCAGGGTTAAAAAAGAATCACAAGATTAAGTAAACTCTATAAAACACTATTCTAAAAACTATCTAGAATAGCCTAATACTCAGGGAGCTCACACTTCTCTCTTCTGTGGCACAGCCTTGCCATATAAGCTAACCACATCCCTATATACTATTAGAATATGGGCCTGCTGAATTAAAGACGTTATTTCAGAAGCACTGATTTTTATTAGTGTCTCCACTCTTCCAGTGTTCACATCTAATGCAAAAAAAAAGATTTGTGTTGCATCTTCTTTAATTATCATTTTGATTTTAGGGTTCCTGAGTGAAAAGAGAAGACCGAAATTCACAAACAGCAGATTGGCAGTAATGTACTCTATGGAAAAAATAAAAGGTTATTTAATGATACTATTTCCTCCTGTAGCTTTTAATAAATGTAACTACTTAAAGTATCTAATAAAGTATATATTATAAAATATAAGCAAAGACTATAAAGTACGTAATACACTGTAAAGAATATGAAGTATTTAATAAAGAATAAGCCTGAAATTTTTTAACCTTCCTTCCCTCGTCTCACACGGAAAAGGTCACAATGAGGCAATATCTTTTTCTAGTCTCTGCCAGTAAGAGTCTGGGAGGGGAAGCCTGGTTAGAAAGCCTGTTTTCTATTGTCCCCTTAGAGTTTGACCTCTGCTGTTCTGAGGTTCTTTGAAAGCACATATCTTTTCAAAAATACACACATGTGCATCTCCCAAGATGCGGATGGATGGTTTGATTTCCATATAAAGTTTTCACAACCACACTGCGTCACAGAGAGTAAAAAAAATCTGATCAGAGAGCCTCTGCTTTAAACCAGGACTCTTTGCTTAGGGCCAGGAGCATAACAGTGACATCCCTAGCTGGCCTGAGGGCTACAGGACACACACACTGCAGATTATTTTTGCAGTTTGTCCCGGGAACTCTGTCAGTTAGAGCTGGAAAGCCCTATCTCTGTTTGCTGTGCCTAGCACATGGTGGCTGGCCAGCACTGCATGCAACCCACCGTTTCATTAACACATCCAAAAACACTGCCTGTGGAGCAGTAATATTAACCTTAGTGCCTGACCCTTTTCTTTAGCCACAACCAATTGAACAGAGCTCCCTCAGAAAGAGGACAGAAAATACATTTGTAAGCATAGTCATCAGCTTGTTTCCCCCTCCTCTCCCCCCCCCCACCTCCTGCTAACACAGCCTGACTGTGAAGCCTGTCGTGAAATCCGTGTCTGCTGTATTCTGGGAAGGGAGTGATGGGAGAACATCCTTTTCACTTCCTAAATTAAAAGCAGTGATTGAATTAGCCCCCCCTCAGCATCACCGCTGCCCCGCACAGCGTGTGACAGAGCTGGATGCATCGAAACAATGGGCCCATACAGATGATGCACAATAATTCTCTGCCTGAGTTGGGAATCTGTCTTCTCGGCACCTGCTGCAGCTGAAGCCCCCATCTGCGCTCCCCAGGGAGCTACGACATGGCAGTACTTAATGTGTTTGGTGTCACTGCTTCCTGAGCTCTTGTTTTATCCGAATGAAGCAGAATTTGGAGAGGAGGCTGTTGGGGAAGGGGCTCACCAAGTGCGTGTACACAAAGAGCGGGAGGTTTAATTATAACACAGACTGGGGGGGCACCCACGGTGTGGGCAAACACTCAGTGCAGTGCAGAAGTAATTAGGTGCACAAATCTCAGTCGTTAACGGACTCTTCAACACTTACTATCCCCAGTGCTGCACAGAAAAAGCACAGATCCCTGTGTGAAAGGGGCTGGAAACCTTAATTTTTGCTTCTTTTTTATTTGGACAGATTGGTAAAATAGAGGGAAAGAGAGCTGGGAGAGTACAGCAACGGGCAGCCAGAGTATGGGTACCCCTTCACCCTCCCTGACCCACTCCTTCTCTCCATTTACCATAGCAACCTTCGTGCCAAACACATTTGTTCGTTTCTCCCAAACTGTGAGCTTATTTTGACATGGGTCTGTCACGTGCTTTGCTCTGTTTCCTCCACTGCCTCACTTTATTACTCCAAGTTTCATCACTCTCATTCATTACTGCAACTGTACCCACAGGCTTTACTGACGGGTAAGAGTACAAAGCCTACATCATTCTTCATTTCTCTCTATATTAAGCTTGCTTGCACACCTGGTCCAAATGAGAGGTGACCACTCTGAAATGGATATTGCAAACAACAGCAAGAAACCCAGAAGCTTCTATTTGGCACCAATTATTGTCTGTTACTGTTTAAAAAGCCCAATTTTCTCAGTATTTCCATCTCTGGGACTCTCAGCTATTTTACAGAAAGCAGCGGTGAGGGTGATTCAAGTCACATTAAAGCCTCAAACTGAGGGTAGCTATGAATATAAAGTCTGTGCATTTTAAAACTGCCATAGCACTGAAAAGCAGTATAGTGCAAATGAAGTTATCAATTACCAGATGTCACATTCTACCCCCTTATTCACAGTGAGTAAGCAAAATCCCCAAATTAGGACCTTACATTTACTCTGACTATCCTGCCAGAATAAATCTGAAGTAAGTCCCCTGAGGACATGAGACAACACCAGTTTCCATGAGATCAAACATAGAAATCACCGGCATTATGGATTCACATGATTAAATCCCACATCTCCCCCAGTACTTCAAATAATTTTTTCTCCCATTTTTTACTAAAAAGTATATCAAACCTCCAAGGTTTTTTTTCTTGGATTTAGCTAATGGAAATTAAGTGCCTGCATCTTCAGATAGGCATAAAGCTGAGTGTCCTGCTTTCTGTCTTCATCTTGCACTTCAGAAATAAAAAGATCTGAGTACCTACCCAGGATTTGCTGCTCCACCAACCACATATAGGAACTGTTACTTTCATATCAGTAAGGCCTGAAAGCTCCCGATCCACGAAACTTTAGGCACACTGGTTCGGAGATAACAGGAGGTCCCTAAAGGCACTGGAATTGTCACTGGAAAAGACAGGAAAAAAAAAGCTAAACAGCCAGTTCCTTGCCTCACCGTTGCAGAACAGTATCTTGGTGCCCATAAGTGAGCAAGACCTCCTGTTCTTTCATTTTAAGTTTGTTTATTTTGTAAGCCAATTCTCTTTCCTGGGCTACGAGTAGGGACCCGATCAAAGAGGTAAGATAAAGCCGTGCCTGAATAATTGACTGCAAAAAGTGTTTCCCAAACTGCAGAGATGCTTGCACGGGCGCCTTGGCCTCGTGTGTGGGGTGTTTTCCCAGCAGGAAGTATTCTCCCCTGATTCACTTGCAGGCTGCCCTATTTCAACACTAGAAAAGCTGAGTTCACGCTATCAGTTACATTTTCAAGGCCACTTTATGCCGTTTGAGAGAAGGGCTAAGCACATAATGTGAAACCACAAAAGTGCTTTTTTGGCATTCTTTGACGTAGGAAGAAATGGGTATGCTAATTTAAGGTTGTTGTAGCTGTTCTCAGGCTGAATTTCATCCCAGGGAAAAATTATTATTGCTATGTGCCTTCTGAAGGATAAAAAAAAAAAAAAGAAAAAAGAAAAAAAGGGAAAAAATGACTTTATTAAGAAGCTAAGATGACCTTCACCAGAAGTAATAGTCACTGTAACACCATCATTCTACTAATGGCACGCACAGAAGGAAGGTGCCCAGGGATGAGAAAATAGAAATAGGAAATCTGGACAATTCACTCAGTCCTTTGCTCTGCTATTGACTTATTTGGCCTCAGGCAAGACCAGGGAAGTCGGTGAAGAATTTTCTCTGTCTCAGTTTTCTTGAGGTGAGACTCTTAAACATCTTCTACACACGCTTTTTGTAGGGCTGAGATACTCAGTACTCATTGAAAGTAGTTGATTAATCTTTGCAAAACAGTTTCTAATACTTTGGCAAGACTACTTGATGATTATTGCACACATTAATTGATATATATGAGTGCAGAGATATCAGTGTATATAGGAAGGCATTTTTCTCTCCGTGAAATATTTCCAGATAAATTACTGATGTGTTTTTTCAATGGAAAATATGCTTTTATTAATTAAAAAAAAAAAAAAAAAAACCAAACACTCAAGCATACTTTTATCTACAGGAACAATTTAAAAGAGCCCTCTATTGTATTTCAGTGGGTCACTTCCATAACCTTCAGCATTGCTGTGTGAAATCCATCTCTGAGTACAAATACCACATGGAGGAACAGCAACATGAGACTAGTGTAAAAGCTGTCTGTGCTGAGAGCCCAGATACACACAGAAGTCTTAACAATGCAGATTTAAAAAAGTAAAATAAGAAATGGCTCATTTGCCAGAGAAATGAAGAAGAACAGTTATCCTGGCAGCATGTGTTTTATTTATAGTAACAGGTAATATCTCTCAGGACTGCCAAATACTCATAAAAATGCAACCAAGTGCAGTGTGACTGTTAATAATAAATTTTAACTCTTAGTTGGTCACTTCACTCGGATTCCTTTGCTTCCCCTGTCAAATCAGCAGAGCAAAGCACGCTGGCAGCTTCCATAAATAGCAGAGATTTAAATTATTCAACAGCAGGCAAACGGGATGCACATTTATACAGAATGTGAGCATCTCCCTTGCTAGCTCTTAGAGCCCAAGATAGCTGAACACATTTCCTTGTAGGCATCAGTCAGCTCCAACATAAAAGAGCAATGCAAGAGAACAGAATCAAAGGGAGCATTTTGTCTGTGATTTTACACAAGGGACCAAAACTTTCCTGATTCTTAAAGCTGACTTTGGCAGCCACTAAACTTCTTGCATATACAGCGCAAATAACTATATTTCTCACTTGAAGAACTCTCTGCATGTTGAAAGAATGAATGAAAGGTGTTTGGAAGCAGAAAGACTGGCTTTTGAATGCTTAGATACACTGCTGAGATGTCACTGATACTCACAAAACCACCTCTCAAGTGGCAACTAGCCTTGCAGGTGCATTAATGGTACGTTATAGTAATGCCACACATTATTTAGAATGGCTACTTGTAAGTAAGGAAGCCTGGAAATAGAAGGTGCACAGCAAAGTGTGGGGGATCCCAGGCCAATATATATGATGGTTCTCCAGAAGGCAAAAAGAAGCAGAGTAAAATGCCCCAGTAACACGTGTAGGCTGCTCCCAACACCAAGTTAGTGCATTCAGAAACTGCTCAGGTATCTTCCCGCATCAGCACTGCTCAGGTGTTTCGCACCACTGTCCAGAGGCCCACAGCCACCAGCCACTGTGTTATCTAGCACACATCCAGGCCCCATCATGAGCAACGAAATACTGTGAATCTGCTGATCTCATCTGCTAAGCTCAAACCAAAGGGTGTGCTCTCCGTGCACCAGCTCCTCTGTGCTGCCAAGGAAGTGTGCAGAGGGCACCACCACTTCCTTCTGCTCCGTGGCTTAGGATGTTCACCTGGAAGGCTCCAGGAATCAATGCAGTGCCTTGGGCTTTGAGGGATATAGGTCGAGTTTCCTAGGCAGAGGAAGATTTTGAACTGAGGTCTCCTACGCAGGTAAATGCACTCGCTAACAGCCTGCTGGCTACAGGGAGAAGATACAATAGTGATTCATCCTCTGACCAGATACTGGGGTGAAGCTTTCTCAGAGAGCAGAATCCTCACTTATGCTCAAACAGAGCTAGTTGTTTACAGTGAGCAAGAGAAGACAGATGCTGCAATCCTAATTTTTAAAGCACCTAAATTTCCTCTGTAATACACAGTCAAGCAAAACTATCTCCACATAAAAAAAAAAAATAAAATTGGAAGAATAAAAGAAGATCCCTTTTAAATAACTGAGCCTACTGTGCAAGGATTCAGCACGGCCCTTGAATATGTAGAAATATCAATGTGTCATGTAAGGATGAATGTGGCTTCGCTTGCACTTACTTAACGTGAGGCAAATGCTTCTTGGGTTCAGGGACTAAGTTTTCCTCTTGCAAACAAGTAACACCATGACAATTAATAGAAACCCAAAAGAAATCTAGGCTACAAGATTGTTCATTTCAACAAAATAATCCTACTATCTGAAAGAGAACGCCTGAATATTCAAGAAAAGTGAGTTGAGCGGAATGTGCAATCGCACTGGGAAAATCTATTACTTATTCAGTAGCAAATGCATTAAGGATATCATCACAAGCAGTAGCACTGCCAAGTACTATTAAGAAGCTGTGCATTGAGTCAGGCTGCTCCTCATAATTTATTAAATGAATGCCTCTTTCTTCATTCCAGCAAAGACTGGCTTCTGAGATTGGGATGCTAAGAACGATTGAGTAAATTGTTTTCTTCAGGACAGCTTTCAAAGGAGCGATACTTTCTCTTTGCTTCTTGCACTGTGGAAAGCAGTGCCTGATGCTGATGGAGTCCCTGTGGGCCTGGCAGTTTCTCAGCACAGTGGCCCAAGCTCCAGAGAGGAGCTGGGAGAATTTGTCCTCTGTCGGGTGCTGCAGGAGCTGTAGCCTCCTCCAAGAAAGCTGGATGGTGATCCCCTCACCTGCACAGCTAGAGAGCTGAAGGCTCCCAGGGAGCAACACGTCAAAGCCTGGACTGTTCAGGAGCATCACATCCCTGTGCCAAGTCTAGAGAATATAACAGTATCTCACCTAATCTCATTACTCATTTTTTTCTGATTTTTTTTCAAGCCATCTGTAGCACACGCCACGCAGCAACCCCACACAGCACTGGCAAAGGAATCACTACAGCTGCTGGAACGTGTACTGTGTGAGGATTCCCCAGAGCTGGAGTCATCTTAGGCAGCTGCAACCCACCAAATTTCCTTTAGCATCAGGGAGCCTGTGCAAAAAAGGCATCTAGGGACCTGAGCAACAGGACTTTCCAAAGATTACTTTGTATTATCTCCAGTAAGCACATACATGTTCACAAATTCTGTTATTCAGCTGCATGGGAAAATGCCCCTGGTGCAAGAAGGAAGATGTCCATAAGAGTGGGAACAAAACCTCAAAACCACAGAAGGGTTTGGGCTGGAAGGGACCTTTAAAGATCATCTAGTCCAACCTTTCTGCCATGGCCAGGGATGCAACCCACGGGATCCGATGGCTCAAATCCCCATCCAACCTGGCCTTGAACACTTCCAGGGATGGGGCACCACAGTCTATCTGAGCAACCTGTTCCAGTGCCTCACTGTAAAATATTTCTTCCTTACATCCAGTCTAAATCTACCCTCCTTCAGTGTAAAAACTGTCCCTGAAGACCTTGGTAAAAAGCTTCTTTCCATCTTTCTTAGAAGCCTCCTTTATATATAGAAAGGGTCCAGTAAGGTCTCCCCAGATCCTTCTCTTCTCCAGGCTGAACAATCCCAAATGCAAATCCCTGTGCCTGTGGCTCCCCTCACCTCTCCCAGCTGACTACAGACTAACCATTTGGGTTGACTTCTGTGCCTCCCAGGCCAATTCTTTAAAAAAAATGCAAGACCCAAACAAAAATCAGGAACACCCTGAAAAAATATGCAAATCCAGAAACAGGTAACACATGTCAGTGCAGGCCTTTTTAGGAGAGCCACACTTAACAATGCCCTGCTGCTCATGCCCTTTTACAACACTGTTTTCAGGCAACAGTGAATGCTTCGTTGTCTCAGGAGTTATCTGTGCTTTTATGGTAAATAATGCTATTACAGGAAATTATAGCTCTCCTGGGAGCTCATTCTGTTTAGCCTCAACACAAGTAAACACATCATCCTAAAAAACTTGATATCTACACGTACAGTTAATTCATTTGGGGTGTTTTAGGTTTGAAGTCTCGCTACAAAAATCCTTTAGAAAAAAGCTAAGCCCTGTGGGTTTCCCATCTAGACTGCCACACCAAATTTTGAGCAACTGTGGAAATCCTGTAGGAACTCAAATCTGGAATTTCACCACTTCAAACTTAACCTGGCCTCCTTCCCGTGGAACATTCGTGATAAGCAGGTCACTTCTTAGATAAACGTTAATGCTTTGGCAATTCTGTATACGAACAAAAGGCATTCCTCTCGAGGGACACCCACAGCCTCCCAAATTCAGAACGGGATTTCCCTCCACTGTGGTGCAGATGTGCACGTATTATTCTGGTTTTGCTTTCAGAAAAAAAAAAATTTGTTTTCCCATCACAAAACACAGCACAGTAAACTATTAAACTAGAGATTCAGAGGACTGTTATTTTTTTTCCCTATCTTTGAAAATCTGCAGATCTGACAACAAATTTTCCAAGAGGAAAACATCCTTTTCTTTTTTGTCCCCCAGCTTCTCCTCCCCAACATCTTCATCCTTCTCCCAAAGAAGGTCAGTTTTTCATGCACACAGCTAATTTGCTCAGTTGTTTTGATTTTGCGTTTCTGAGTTTTCATGACGCTGGCACCTGTGGGAAAAGTTCACTGAATCTGGATAAGAAATAAGAGATCTGCCCTGGTGTATTGAAAGAGGGCTGGCTGGAAACTAAATTTTGTTTTTCCTTTTTCCCATTTTTTAAAAAATAGAGAAAACCTCAGTAGAGACCTAAGGCTTGAAAATGTTATTGAAAAACTGGGGGGAGCAGAGATGGATGTTCTGCATTCTCACTCATCATATGTCTTCATTTAGCAGGATAAGAGGGAGAGGAAGAAGAGGCCATCATTTTCTTTTGGGTTATTTCTTATAGGAATATAAAATTTGGGTTTAAATTAATGTTTTTGGAAGCAGCCATAAGACAGACACATGGGAAAGACCACCCTGGATATCTGAAATAAAATTAATAGTCTGCTTTCATTTCTCATTCAAGGACAGAATGGCTTCAAAGTGGATGTTACTATCTTTGCCATGAGCAACTTGCTTCTAGTAGATGTGAAAGTCACAATGACTGTGGGATCTATTTCTCTTTCTATTTTTTTCCACTGTGGGAGGGAGCATCCCCAAACTCTCAGGCATCAGTTTGTAGCTTCAGGTTAAAAGTACCTACTTATCCAAACATGGTTTCTTGTTTGTTTTCTAAAAGGTTGCTGGAATGGACATTTCTCAAGCCTGTGGGGACCAGTCAAGGGACTTCCTTTACATCTGAGGTGGTCACCCACAGCACATCTTACACACTCCATGGTCTGCTGAATGCTGACACTGAGGAGACACCGGGAGAGATGGAGACAAAAGCTGGCATCAAGCAGTATAACCTATAAAATCACATGCAGTTATTGGTTGTTCCTACCCAAAGGACAAGTGGTCTGAGGGACTAAAGACAAGGAAAACTGAAAACTTAGCAAGTGTCTGCAGGAAGAGAAAGCAGCTGGAGGCCTGGTGACAGACTTTGTGCTAGACAGAGCTTTCCATCTTGGAGGCACAGCACAAGGGATCAGAAGAGGCACAATATGACCTGGAGCTGTGACTGCACGATTTTTTGCAACCTGGATAAAACGAAAAAGTTCTGAAGCTTTGCTCATTACAGCTGGCAACAGTTCCATCAAGGGTTCAGCAACTCGCAAGGCTGGTGTGTGGGAACGTGTATTTACTTCCCAAATCAGCATGCTGACGAGAACTCAGTGGGAGATGTGCTGCCGGTGTGATGTGCCTGTGTGGAGAACAGCATTTATCCTTTCTGCCGAGTTTGCCTCTCAGTGCGTTTGGCAGATGTCTCAGTAAAGACTCACACATGATTTCACTGAAGAAGTTTAGTCTAGTCTAGTTTTGAGGGAGAGGTCAGTAGTACAGTAACTAGCTGAAACGCAGCAAAGTACAGCGCCTTGTGTAAATGCATCTTGCCTCTGTTTTTTCTCAAGCTGATGAGGTACAGACCACAAGTTTAACACAAAAGAAGCAGGGAAGGAGACTTCTGGAAGAGAGCAAGTTGAGGGAATACTAGAGTTTATTTGGCAAACCTATATAATTGCCTGAAGCACTGAGAATATTTGCTTTCGAGACTCTTGTGAGTCAGATTTCTGCCGCAGAGTCAATTTTATCTCTGCCAATTCATCAGAAATCACCTAAGGAATCTCATACAAGTCTCACTTCGCCACTTTATTCTCTATTTAGAGAAGTTCTCAGAATGCTTGCTAGCACAGACAATATGATGTTTGCCTTTACACACCTGGGAGGGTGCGGAGCTTAGCTTCTCTTCATGACACCTGTCTTATTCCCCACCAACTCACATAATCACAAAATAAGTCATATTTCATTGCCTTTTAACTGTCCCTGGCAACACTCGTTTTTTCATTATCAAACTGAATTACTGGCATATCTCAGGTCATAGGATAATTGCTCGATAAATTAACTTCACCATTTTCCCAAGAGGATCTGGACTAGACAGAAACAATCTGCTGGGTGTTAAGCGGTCATCAAATGTTCAAAAAAGCTAAGTCAGAACAAATAAAAAAATGAAATATACAACTAGAGAATATATGTGAAATTTTCAAAGCAGCCTATGCTTATGGAGATAAATTTCTCTTTATTTTAAAGTGCTTACACTGCGGTTTGTTTTGGTTTGTTTTTTGTGGTGGGTTTTTTTTGGAGGGGGGAGGAGTTTGTGTGTGGGGTTTTTCTGTGGGTTTTCTTTTGTTTGTTTGTTGGTTTTGGTTTTGGTTTTGGTTTGTTTTTCAAATTCCAAAGCATTTGTTTAAATAAATTTTCTCAACTTCTCTTTTCTCAGCTTCTCCACACCTTTTCACTTCTGCCTTTCTCCCACAGCTACAGGTTTCCCCACAAATTCTGCCCAACGTGCGGTTTCTTGGGCTATTAAATAAAGTTAGGAGCTACAATATGACTGGGACCAGCCACACTATGGTGCTGCTTGGATGCTACTTCAATCACACTTGCAGAGTGAAGGCTATTTCTGTACTGGAGCAAGTAGAGGCAAAATGGACAGTCCACATTCTGCTTCTCCAACCCAGTGTTTGTGAAAGGAAAGTTATGCCAGCTGTACCGTTTTAATACAATTTTTCTTCCTCTCAAGAGCACAAAAGACAAAAAAACTCCAAAAGAACCAACCGAAACCAGCTAAGCAGCAAAATTTGATGTAGGGAGAAAAATATTCCCTGGGAAATGCCATCTCCCATTCACTGTAGTCACAAACTCAAATGTAAGGAGGAAAAGCAGGAAAAGATCCATTTTTTCATTTTAAAGTTTCATCCCATAGAAGCTGGAATAACTTGAATGATAAAGGCATCCATCAGAACTTCATCACAGCATAGCTCTCAGCTGTGGATTATTAAATCTCAGAATTAATGTGAGCATTTACTAGGCTAAATAAAATCCTGTCAAACCTGATTTCCACGGCTGGATTATGCCTTCTTAGTTTACAGCAAGACAGCCAAATTAGCCAAAGTCTTTCAAAAAGGAAGCCCACCTAAAATAACCTTTCCTTCATTATCAGGTCTGAGTTTACTGAGCTGAGTTATATTTTGGTCACAGCTCTTTAGAACTCTGCTACACATAGGACAAAATTGTGAGCTCCTTATCTCTACCTTAGAGGAACTCCTGGCAACCAGGAAGCAGTTTCACTGTCTGTATCAATCTTTGCAGTGCAGAGGCCGCTAAATTTTTGCGTACAATAGCTCAATATTTACCCAGACTTGTATGTAGGGGCATGACCTTGCCTTTAAACAGGAGCTCACCATTGCTACTACAGAAGATAAAGAAGTGGAAGATGAGACCTTGCTTTTCCCTGTGGTGCCAGAAGTCAGTCACCTTTCAAACCAGCTTGGGTGGTTTTCCTGAAGACTCACAACCATTATTCACAATTACTGCGCTGGTGCATCAGCTATTTATCAAGGGGGGAAAATTTCGAGGTAGTCACTGAACTCAGCTGTCACATTTGGTTTCATGGTGAAACTCTTTTTTTTTTTTTTTTTTGCTAAGAAGCTGCTCACGGGCTCCACTCAACTCTTACCAGTTTAATTACACCTTCAATAATTCAGTCAGTAGTTGCTCAGTCTTGCCAGTTGAATTATTAAGTAGAAGAGCAGAAAACCCCAAAACTGAGCATGTGAGGCAGAGCACTCTAGGAATGCAGCTGGGACTGCACACACACATCTGGGAGAGCGAGTCCTGGAGTGATCCTCCATCTGAGCCCAATCTCTGAACACACAGCATTTCCCTTCTTCCCTCCCTGCCTCCATACTTTTCTGCCTTTGTGTCTTTCTTTCTTAATAACACTTCCCATCTCCTTTCCTAAACAAAGCTTTTGTGTGTCCTTGTGGCTTCCCCAGTGAACTAAGTGAAAATATCAGCTCCCAAACACACTTCAAAGCAGGGCATCAGAAGAACAAGGAAATATTTGTTTTCAGGAGCTGGAGAAGAGCATAAGCTCTCTCAGACTTTAGTAGGGTGAAGATAAGGGTTTCATATAATAGCTGAAGATGAAAAAGATAAACCACAGAATCACAGAATTCTTAGGGTTAGAAGGGACCTCTGGAGATCATCTAGTTCAACCCCCTAGTCCTTAGAAAAGAATATGGGAAGAAGGAAAATATGGGAAGAAGGTGAGCCTGCCCATAGCAGCAGGCTGGAACGAGATGATCTTGAAGTTTCTTTTTAACCCAAACCATTCTGTGGTATAACAGATGGATCAGAGATGTGGGAATAGTGAAAGAAAGGGGATAGATTCACTGAGAAAAACGAATGTGTAAAGCAAGAGGAAGAACAGATTTGGGATTAAACGTGACATGGCAGAGAGAAAGTAAAAAGGCATTTTTTTAATGGCATAATTAACTATCCTTATTGCAGCTTTCTTTCAGCTGCTAAATTTGCATATATGCTTCCCATATTGATCCACATTTCTAGTTATTAACTTGTGAAAAGGTCATCCACTTGAAAAGAATTTCTGAACAAAGCAATGAAGTAATTAATTTTTCTGTTGGGGAACTTGTTTAGCCAATAACAGTTCTTAAAATAGTAAATCAATTTTCCCCTACGTAGAAGAATATATGGAATATGTGTGAATAAGTATTAGGAAAAAATCTTACCCCTCAAGGAAAATGATGGGCTAATTAAAGCACTTCTCATACACCAATACAATATTAAAAACTAATTAATTATGAAATGCGGCTTTCTGCTGGCTTTGAGAAAAACAGCACATAAATTAACTGAAATGTGTTGCAGCCAGATGCAGCACATGGCAAGTGAGTCAAAACCATGATGGTCACTATGGAATATAAACTCTGCAGCTGGTGGTGGTCCACAGCTAAAAATCCCCACTGTCTTTACAGGACCCTGTGAGATCCATGTGCTTACAACATGATCTTGGCACTTATGCTGAGATCTCTGCTTTCCCTACAGAGTACCAGCACTGAGTACTCTCCAGCTATTCAATCCCTTTACCCCTCCATGCACATTTCCATGCTGCTGCTTTTCCAGTAATCCCCCGTGGCCTCGGGACTTCCTCTGTGGCTAAAATAAGATATAAAGCCATATTGGTCTCAGCAGAATGAGTGATGCAGCAGATCTCTTCTTCTGTATGTTGCCTCTGTCTTTCAGGCTGATTGGAAATTTAAAAAAATAAATAAATAGAATTGGATACAAGTCTCTGGGTGAGCAAATGGAGGATCCTTCTCGGCGTGGGCTCTTTGTTGTTATTAGTGTTACGTGTTGCTGCCACTGGAACTGTGCAGACACAAAAGCCTTCTTTTGTAGGAGCTGAATTTCACAAAAGCACATTGTCCTTTTCTTTAAAGGAGAACACAAACTGGAAAGAAGAAGTCAACAAGGTACAGGGAGTCCTCCATGTTTATTGACTGTCTCAGGGACTGAATGCTGAAAAGTAATTTGCACCGAGCTGTTGACCAGTTCTTGAGCTTTGGCTCTGTATTTTGCTTTACTGGAAAAGGACTGAGGAAGAGAGAAGGAATTGTGCCAGCCTAGGATTTCAAACAAAAAATGGAGGAAGCCTGAACATATGGCTTAACTTCAACCCTGCAGGAACTCATTTGTTGCAAAATCCACAGGGACTGCTGCAGAGCCCAGCAGTAGGTGGGCTGGAAATATGGGACCGTGCTTTTCCCTCTATACACTGCTTAGATCAATAGTTTACCAAAGGAAAAGTTAGTCCCAAAGCCATTCGCAGAAAATAGGAGGAGGATGCTAGGAAAATCAGGCGGTATAAAATGTGAGAATTTCTTTTAAGGAAGGTTTTGAACAGTCAGTGTTTTCTTAATATTTCAAACTGGGGAAATAAGTGATTAGATTGAGAAATCACAAGACATGCCAAATCTAGGCGTACTTTGGCAGTGTGGTAAGCAGCAAAGGGGAGTCCACAATGGCCAAGTAATCATGCAAATGCCTAAATATTCAGGCATTGCTGTAAGAATTGCCTCATGGATGGAGTCCAGGAAAGCAGAGAACTAAGCAGGCTGTGGAAGACAACAGCTGGCAGTTTTTGCAGCAGGAATAAGAATAAAAGTCTGTGCCTCTGCTCCCTCCCGCCTCCTCAGAACCCGAGACGGTCAGATAGTCCGTGTTTCCTTTGACCTTTGGCAGAATCTGTCCCTTACCATTTAGGGGCCACAGTGCATGGCACAGTCAGGAGAACACACAGACCACACACAGGCACACGCCTGCTGCCACTAGCTGCACACAACCAAACTAAGATGTGGTTTGTGCTGTCTCCACGAGGCTTTGCCTTTTCTTATTGTCCCCCAGCAATCAGTGGGAATGGCCATTTTCCACAACTGCTCCTCTGAGACTGGCAGTGCAGAGCTGCTGTTAGTGCTTCTGTGCAGGCCAGCGATCACAGAATTAGAATCAATGAAGATGAAAAAGAGAGACACAAAGAAAGGGGACAATGTTCTTGTTATTGGCAACGTACCCACTCAGGACCATAGCTTACGGTAACCACTTATGGGAGATGCTGAGTGATGGCATGTAGATGCCTATTACTCGACTAAACTATGGATTTTACTATTGGAGTAGGGGCCTTGTAACTCACCTTTTCCTTACAGCTTTTTCTGCTCCATGCTCTTTTAAGGAGATCTACTTGTGATCATGGTTAACCCTGACTGCAGATGTGTAAGAGGAATTCTCTTGGGATACAGATACAGAATGAACAAAAAGTAGCCTGCCTTGATAATCCTCTCTACAGCTTTAAATTCAGCAATGAACTTTTGTCTTAGTTTTTTCACTTCCACAGGCCAAGAAAACTCAGGGAAACTTCTTCATCTCAATTTTATCTTTCAAATTGCTTAAAGTCGCAGATTTTCCTTCATATTTCTCAGACCCAAATGTAGCTAAAAGATCTGTCAGAGGTTATGGAATCCTTTTTTCTCTCCTTCAAGTGATATGTTCCTAATACAGACAGCATTCTTGAGAATGATATTAACAAAGCCAATGTCTATGCTCTTGGGAAGATTCAGTCGTTGCAATGGGTTATTAAAACATCAATAATTATAACAGGGTTATTAAAACATCAATAAACTGAAAAGAATTAAATTACTTTTGATCAAGACTACCTATTCTCAGTGGTTTGCCTGTTGCATCTGATACTCATATCAGCCAAATCAGCAGCATGAGGAAGATACACAATGAGGGCTTGAAAGCAAAGTACAACTCTTTGATCAGAAAGAAAAGGGAAAAAATTATTGCAAATTCTCTTCCTTCATGTTTTTTTAGCATGAAGTGTCTCAGAGGAAAAATTATTTCTTTGAGAAGTGATCTAAACCAATTCCTTGTACATTGGTACTGCTGGTTTTATTTGTGAATGATCTCTGGATCTTATGTTCTTGTTTGTTTTTCTTTCCAAACATTTTTATCACTTGTTTGTTTGTTTTTCTTATTAGAATATCTTGTATATAATAGATAAAGAAAGCACCTTATTCCTGGGCTAAAAAAAAATCTAATCTGTGGAGGAGAAATCTTTTACTTCTAGGACTACACTTATTTTTAGATTCATACATTTAAAATTCCTGGGGACAGATTCTGCCATTGTTGTCCAGCTGAGTCATACTTTTATAAATAACCTTACTGTACAGGATGGCTTTTCTTGTAGGGGAAGACACTGTTTCTGCAGATGAGAAGTCACTGGGTTTGGTTCTTGGAAGCTTCCTGCAAAAATCACAATTTCCCTCCTGTTCTCAAGTGAAAGAAGAAAAAAAAAGTAAAAATAAAGGGGGCATCATTTAGTAATAAATCAGATTTCCAGCTTATCTGAAGAGCTCTGGATAAAGGCCCTCATGGGCTTATATCCTATCAAATGTTTTGATATATGGTACCTTTGCAGCAGTTTACTTCATCAAAATGCAAACCTAACTGCATTAATGGCCACTGCAAGTGATAATGGTCATTATTCCCTAACTTGTGACACAGCAGAGAATACAACAGGCTGATAATCTGCTGTAGTCGGTCGACACTGGCTGGATGCCAGATACCCACTAAAGTCGCTCTCTCACTCCCCTCCGCAACTTGACAGAGGAGAGGTAAAAAACAGCGAAGGATTCGTGATTTAAGAGCTGAGAAAGATCACTTACTGGTCACCATCACAGGCAAAACAGACTCAAAGTAGGGATATTAATTGAATTTATCACTAACAGGGTCAGAGCAAAAGAGTGAGAAGTAAAATAATCCCCAAAACACCTTCTGTTCTTAAATATGTTGTCACAAAGGCGTTACTATCACTCTTGATTGGCTTGGGTTTGTTCCCCACACAACATAGGTATATTTGGTGCTGTGACTCCTGTATTGCATGCACAGCAACAGGATGCCAATCATTATAACTTCTTGGTCTTCAACCCTTCCTCCATTCCTTTCTTGTATCAACTTTGTGGTAATCTGCTCTGTGCTGGACAAAAATACCTGAGAAGAACTCATCTGGAGCAAGAGAAATTCAAATGTGTCATCATTCTTCTGAACTCCTAAAAGATGACATTCCTTATTCATAAATGACCTTATCCAAAAGGACTATGGCAGAACTGGACTTTTGGGCTCAAGTGATGTGTCATGATGGGTGTTGGCAACAGGCAGGATTGATCTTTGTTTCCTTGATTTCAATTTAAAAAATTGAAAATTTAAAAGTAAAGATTTCGTGATCTCATTAAGTAACTTTGTAACCAACAGCTTGATGTTTTTTGGCTTACCTCTCAGTCACTTGGAATTACAGTTTCCTCTTAAAGAAATCCCACTGAAGTCAATGGCTTCTTGAAGATTAAGGTATCATTTATCCTGTTTAAGAGCGACAGAATTCTGTAAGATATATATAACTGGACAGAAAACTGATGTTATTTTTCAAAACACCTTAGATGGTCTACTTGATCAGACTGTGACTGAGTATGAACAGCTGAAAGATGAATGAGTAGGAACTTCTTAACCCGGTGTATTTAGAACAAACCTTCCCTACAGGACTGGCCTGTCAATTTTGAGCCTTAGGCTATTCAGTATAGCTCCTACAAAGCCACTATTCTTTGTATTAAATAGTAATCCCAGATTATAAAATGAAATTTATATCTTTCCAACAGTCTGTTCAAAATCCTTAGTTCCACTGACAGAACGTTGCCTAACGTGCTCTAGAGCTCCAGCATAATGGGAAACAGAGCTGTAAGCCATACTGCTGGACAAGCACACAAGAGTCTGCATCTGAGAAACAGTCAGATGGTTGTGTTTTTGGGTGATCAGAACACACAAAACACATCCAAGCTTCAAAATCACAGGATTGGTTTAAAAGGTGTGACAGGATTGGATTTCTGCCTAGTGCTCTTCCAAATCTCTGCTTCTTCATCCTCGACCCACCATCTAATAGCCAGGAAATCTGCTTTCTTAAAAATTATTTAGATTAATAAAACTTACATGATCTGGGAGTGGCGCTTTAGGGAAATCCCTGCCAAATGTTGCATGTTGACAACTGCACAAAAGCTTCCTTTGGGGTCTTCTGCTCTAGTTTCAGGTTTGCTTTTCACAGGTTTATCCAGCACATTCAATATGAAATGAATCCCATACATTTTCTTCTAAGTATGTGTATTGTTGTCAACCAGGGAAAACTGAAATATAGGATGTTTGAGAGAAGTTCAAGTATCAACTGATTTGTCTCAATTTATTTCACTCAATCTAAGTTTTCAGCTGTAACCCAAATCCGGTTGGTATACATGCTCTGCATTAAATATGTATATATATTTGCATATATATACGCCCAGGGTTTCAGCACATTGGACCAAATTTTGCCTTGAATTATATGCCACTGACTTCAACAGAATCTCCTAAGAATATACATAAAAATATGCAAAACTAGATCCATCCCTGCTGCATAGTCTACTATCATACTACTATAATACTGCTCATTCCTTTCATGGATTTTCCTTCCCTTTGGCCCCATGCTTAAGTCTTTGGCAGGTTAAGAATGAGGCAAATTATCTGGAAACAGCTTGTCTTTACTGATCCTCATTCACTGCATAAATTACACAGTGTAGTCCTGTGAGATAAATGAAGGATAAATTTTTGCTAGTATCTCATACTTCAGCACTAATTCACAAGTTCTAAAGACACAGGCACCTTTATCACTTGTGTGCTTCCAAAACGTTTTAAAACTTTGAAGGAGCACAAAATCTTCTATTCCCTTCTGAGCAACTCATATTCTTTAAAAGACTACATTGCTTTCCTTTTCTTTTCAATTTCTCTCTGCTGTTTGCAAATTGATCCTTATTGACTCTATGAACTCACGACAGTTATGCTTGGAAATTCATTGGAGTGCCACCAGACCTATTACTTTTGGGACTTCATAGCTGCATAAATAAAATATCAGCTAACTGAATATATTAGCCATAGAAGGGAATATACAAAATCACCTATATTTAAGGGAAAATGATAGGCACAATTCAAATAATTCACTCAGCAAAGAGGAGAAGTGCATAAATATCCACAAAAGCCAGTGCATTAGTTCTCCGTGTAGACTAAATTAAATTTACTTGGAAAAATTAACTACAACGTATTAGCTTAGATTTCATAACAACGATTGTATTGCTTTTCATATTTATAAAAGTCTTTCCTCAAATGTTTTTCTTACGCAGGTGCACCGTTTCCTATCTTACTTGCGATCTCGGGCTTTTGTTTTGCACCGACTGGAAAGCTACGCTGCTCTGCCACCTAGTGCTTTCGAGAAGGGTATTTTGTACCAAAGGCCAGCTCTTACTGTTCAGTGTGTTCAACAGAATAGATGAGGATTGTGCAGAAACATTTTATTCACATTTTCTTGCTAAATAGGCGATCAAGGAGAAACTTGGTTTAGCAGCTCCTGAAGACATCGTAATTGATCGCTGCCAGAGATCGACTCCATGTCTGCAGATCTTTGTAGGATACAAAATTGATTAGCAACCTGCATCCTTGTATTTTAGGAGGTTAGATCATCTTCCTGAATTTTTAAAAGTGTAAAATAAAATAATTTTTTACCTAACATCCCTATGGAAGAAAAAATATAATCAAATATCACATGATCACATGAAATTTTTAGACAAAAAAATGTCTATTTCAACTACTAGCAGGTACCCAAAGAATCAAATGGCACATGTAAATGGATTCTAGATTACAGCATTTGCAACAACCAGCTTGCTTTTCATTAATTTTGAGGGTTTCAAAAAGTGCATGTTTCTGTATTAGCACCATTGCCATTTATATTTCTTTCAAAATTACAAATAAACAGGGCTTATTTCAAGTAACAGACTATGCCACATATTGTAGAGGAATTTTAATTTTTTAATTTTTTTTAAGTGAAAGAGCTTTGCATTGTCAGAGTTAATGCAGCAAAGCTCTGTAAATGAGCTTTTCTTTGCTCTTCTTTTGAAGGAAAAGTCATTCAAACTAAACTGCTCTCTCACTGAAGATAATTTCTTTTATGGAAAATGAATTGGTTCTATATCAATTGCATCTGTGAATCTACAGTATTTGTCAGTTGGTTCTAATTTTTCCTTTAGACACCATGAATACCAGATACTTTACTGACTTTCCCCTCACATTACTCAGAAATGACTGTGAAACATTATCAAGCGTCTCTTCTTGTCCGGATTGCACAAAAGGGGGTACTAACATAAGCTGTATGGCTATGAAATGAATCACAGAATGGCTGGGGTTGGAAGGGACCTCTGGAGATTATCTAGTCCAAACCTCTTCCTAAAGCAGGTTCGTGTAGAGCAGGTTGTATGGGATAGCATCCAGGCAGGTTTTGATTATCTCCAGCCTCTCTGGGCAGCCTGTTCTAGTGCTCAGCCATACTCACAATGAAGTTTTTCCTCATATTCAGATGGATATTCAGATATTCATATTCATTCTTGCCTTTGCAGAACTTCATTAGGCTCCTCTCCAACCGACTCTCCAGCCTGTCCAGGTCTCACAGAACAGTTGCACAGCACCCTGAGGTATCAGCCACTCCTCCCAGTTTTGTATCAGCAAACTTGCTGAGGGTGCACACTCTGCCCTCATCCAGGCCAATCCTAAGTGGAACAAGACTGGAGCCAGTACTGAGCCCTGGGGAAGGCTGTAGCTACAGTCATCTGGCTGCACTCTGATCGCAGCCCTCTGGGATCTGCCCTTCAGCCAGCTCTTGCCCATGAGAATAATGTGGAAGACAGTGTCAAAAGCCTTGCTGAAGTCAAGGCAGACATTATCCACTGCTCTCCCCTCATGTACCCAACCAGTCATTCCATCATACAAAGCTATTGGATTGGCCAAGCATGATTTCTCCTTGGTGGATCCATGCTACTGCTTCTGACAGCCTTCTTTTTCTCTGCATTCTTAGAGATGATAACCAGGATGAGCCACTCCATCCCCTTCCAGGAATTAGGGAGAGGTTAACTGGTCTTTAGCTCCCTGGGTCTTCCTTCTTGCTCTTTTTGAGGTTCCTCATGTTCTCAGGCACTTCTTCTCTTCTTCTCGATCTTACAAAGATGATGGAGAGTGGTTTAGCAATAACATCCCCCAGCTCCTTCAGCACTTCAGGGTGCATCCCATCAGGGTCCATGGATTCATGGGAGTCAAGTTTGCCTTGACACCCACAACTCTGATCTGATCCTCCTCAATCAACACAAAATCTTCCTTTCTCCAGACTTTCTCATTTGCCTACAGGTTAGGGATTCCTGAGGGCTGCATTAATGGTGAAGACTGAAGTAAAAAAGACATTCAGTAAGTCTGCCTTCCCCATATCCTTTGTCACCATCAGCAGTGGGTCCACGTGTTCTCTGGTCTTCCTTTTGCTACTGATGTAACTTGAAGGAGCCCCTCTTGCTGTCTTAATACACTGCAGCTATTTTGTTACCTTGATCTCCTGCTCCCTACCCAGTTCTCTAGGCTCCCACTCCTGCCTAGAGCCCTAAAGTAATGGGATTCCTCCAAGTAGGAGTCATTACCTAACCAGGACATGGCAAGTATCTTAAAATATCTTGTATTGACACAGCCTCACTTTACTCGTGTTCCATAAGGACTCCATTTTCAAAGCATCTTCATTGCTTCACCAACACTGTAATGCAATAAACTGCACATGCAATGTACTGATGATTATCGTAATTTTTACTCCATTAGCAGGAGCTGCATGTCCCCCTTCATGTTTAAAGAAAAATAGTGGGTTTTTTTTTAATGGTACCTCTGTGTTTCTGAGAAATTAGCCGATGATTCACAATATTACAGGTTAATTTCTCTAGAGAACTGTCAAAAATGTTAATATACAAAAAGTAACTAAGACAGTATAAGTGGTAAAGTGTAATTGGTCCTATAATATGTGGACTAAAAAACCAGAAAACCCCCACCCTTCCCTAAAATATACTGTCCAGAGGGAAAGGTGTATATGTATCTGTCTTACTGCTTGGCTAATCTCACCTCTGGTATGTCAGTCTCATCCCATACAGCTCTGTCAAGTCAGCTTTCCACTCTGCCTCCTGCTTGCCATCTTTTATTTGCTTCACTTCTGAAAAAGTGAAAACCAGATATGAGTGGAATAAATCCTCTTTGGACAAATCAGAAGGACTTATGTTGTTTGCTTGGATACTGTCAACTAAATGGCGTCCCTTCAGACTTATCAGCTTTCGTTCCTACATCTGTTCCTACCAGTTATGCTTCAGAATGTGGCACCCAGAAGCAAAAGTGAAGCATTCCAGCACTCACAAGCCCACTCCTTAAGAGGTGTAAGGAGCTCAGCCAAGTACAAATGAAGGCTATTATGGAAAGCATGCTCCTGTGCCCTCCACATTCATATTCCTATGGTCCACATTGCCACTTTTCTGACCCTAACACAAGCCAAGCTACAGGGAGGTCCCCACTAAAAAAAACAAGATGTATGAAGTCAGGGAATACAGGGAACCAGTTCTAAGTCAGCACAATTTCCTGAACCAGGACAGCACAGGACCATATACACTTTAGCTCCACGGAAACACAGGGGCAAGCCAGACCAGGTTGGCGCAGTCCTGCATTTTTTGGCAGCAAATTGGGCTGTCCGAGCCGTAATACCAAAGGGTACCGTTTGCATCCTGAAATTCTTTCTCCCTTGGAACCAGCAGCAACCAAAACCAAAAAGCAGATTTCCCCAGAAAACTTAATATACTTTATTGTACGTTTGTGAATGTTTTCCCTTTATTAAGATGTTATTTACAAAACCAGCACAGAACATCAGCATGTCAGTTATTCAGTGTACCCTATGCAGACGTCCAAATCCAAAGTAGATCCCAATTTCTCTCTGTTGACTGCTGTGATGTATCACTGAGAAGCACTTCTGTATGCTACAGAAACAACACCTGACTGCAAATCATATAGCATGACACAAATCAAGCAGACTTGCCAAAAGTCCGTAGGTGTTCTGTATTGACACTGAGCGAAGGAGAAAACATTCTTGAAAGAATCTTTGAAAATCAAATTTTTCTCTTGCTGCAGCAACTGTTTTTGTTAGCACTGAATCTCTAGCATCAATTTTGAACAAACCAAGATGGACGTTTCCTGGCTCTTTCAATGATCCGTTTGCCTTCATCTTCTTCTGAAGGCTTTTCTCCGTCATAAAGGACAACAGTCTCTACAGTTGGAGCTTTAAATGGTCCTCCTTCCTTTTTGCCCATTTCCACCCGTATCAGACGAGTTTCTGCTTTGACCTTTGCGTAGCAATAGCCACAAAGGACATGCTTCTGTTTCAAGTTCCCACACTCAGGACAAACATCTATGTTCCTCTGAAACGATAGTGGAAAACAGGGAATTTTATCATTTGAACAGCAGCAACAAAAAGAAAAGGGAAGCAATCACAAACTACTAAAAAATTTACATGAAATACCAGAAAGGTTCAATTACCACCTAAAAATCTACTCCTCTATATAATTTATCTGTAATGTGTTGCTATGTCAAATGCTTCTAACTAAAAGCAGTCTGTGAAGTCGGTATCTAAGTCACTATGCTCATTGATAATGACTCAATTAGATGCACAGAAAGCACAGGGCTTTTCCACTTACACTACCTGTTCAGCCAAAATTCACATTTTGTTGGCTTGCACCTAAAGTCTCACTGTTTATTTAGCGACAGACTACTGTCACACATGATGAATGCACCTCTTCCAAAGGATTTTAAGGCTTAGAGTCTTTTACACTTCTTTATTTATAAACAAAGCCCAGAAAACTTTTTCAGTCAGCACTGACAACTGCCGACGATTCTCTAAGACAAGCGAGGTGTAAAAAAACGCCCAGTCTAAACATTACTCCGCCCTGTTTGCCACCAGCAAAATTACTCGCGGTGGGTACGGTGCCAAGGCAGCGAAAACTCGCTGATTACCTTCTCTGCTATGAGCTTGCTGGGATGCCTCCGCCGGCAGCGGTTCACCTCGATGGTGCGCCGTTTCTTGGGCACTGCCATCCACAGGATGCTCTCCGACAGACCCGGCCCTTCGGCGCTGCTTTCGCCAGCGCCGTTTGCTGCTGGTGGAAGAACCGCTGGAGCTTGCACAGCTAGCGCGGGTCCTGAAGGAGAAAGAAAAAGAGGGAGGGTATTGTCCCGCTCTGCTCTGCACTGGTGCGGTCTCACCTTGAATATTGTGTCACTGCAGTTTTGGTCACTGCAACATAAGAAGGACATTAAGCTCTTAGAGAGTGTCCAAAGGAGGGCAACAAAGGTGGTGAAGGGACTTGAGGGGAAGCCGTATGAGGAGAGGGTGAGGTCACTCGGCCTGTCCAGCCTGGAGAAGACTGAGGGGAGACCTCACTGCAGTTTAACAACCTCCTCGTGATGGGAAGAGGAGGAGCAGGCGTCTCTTCTCTGTGGGGACCAGTGACAGGACCATGGGAATGGCCTGAAGTTGTATCAGCAGAAGTTTAGGTTGGATCTTAGGAAAAGGTTTTTCACCCAGAGAGTGGTTGGGCGCTGGAAGAGGCTCCCCAGGGCAGTGGTCACAGCATCACGCCTGACAGAGTTCAGAAGTGTTTGGACAATACTCTCAAGCACACAGTGTGACTCGTGGGCTTGTCCTGTGCGGGGCCAGGAGTTGGACTCAATGATCCACGTGGGTCCCTTCCAACTTAGCATGTTCTGTGTTTCTGCAAAACACGAATTCCTTACAGCCAGGCCCCATTTTCGCGGGCGGCCGCGGGAACACGACACGGCGCTGCCGCCACTCCCGAAGGAAGGCGGCCAGAGCGGCGGCCCCCGCCCCGCGCCCTCACTGACCCCAGGGCCGCGCCCCCGCCCTTCAAAGGTAAAACGAGTCCCGCAGCCCCGAACCACAGAATTGTAGAGATGCAAGTGGTCTCCGGAGATCGTCTAGTCCACCCCCCCGACTAAGGCAGGGTCACTTAGAGCAGGTGGCACAGGAACGCGCCCTGTTCCTTCAGCTGGGCAGAGAGCAGGCCGGAACTTACCCCAGGGCGGGCTCCGGCCCCCAAGGCCGCCCGGCAAGAGGCCGCGCTCCAGCCGCGCCCAGCAGCGCTGGAGGAGAGCGCGGAGCGGCGGCAGCGGAGAGCGGACCAGCACCAGCACCGCCATGGCCGCGCACAGCCCTCCGGAGGAGCGCGCCTGTCGCTGAGCCTCCTGGGAAACCGAGTGCCCGCCGCACGCTGCAGCACGGCCAGGACATAGGGAGGGAACTCCAACTCCCAGCATTCCTGTCGCTGCCCGGAGGGAGGGGCAGGGGCAGGTGCCCGCAGGACTCCAACTCCCAGCGCTCCTCACGGCGCGCCTCTCCGCCAACTGCGTCCCGGCAGGCTCCGCCACGCGCCGCCGCCGCGCCAATCAGCGCGCTCGCCGCGCCCTCGCGCAGGGAGCGGGAGCGGCGGCCGCGCGTGCGCGCGAGGGAGCCGGCGCGGAGAGCGCAGGGGCTGGTGCCAAGATGGCGGAGCGCGGCTACAGCTTCTCCCTCACCACCTTCAGGTGCCGGCGCAGGGGCGGCTGCACACCCGGGGGCAGCGGCGGGCGGGCTGCCGGGCCAGCGGGAGGGCGGCGCGCAGACTGCGCCGAGCGGCCGGACGGCGGCGGCGACGCAGCACCGAGGGGTCGCTTTGCAGAGTCATCGGGCCTGCGGGCGGGCGCTGGGGGGCAGCGGGGGCCGGACCCGCACAGGAGGGGCGAGTGTGGGTATCGGGCGGTGTTGATTTTGGCCGAGGGGGGACACGTAGCTGCACAGACTCTTGCCGAGGGCGGAGGCTGCGGGAGTCCCGGCTCTCACCGTCTGTCTGTCGCTGACCTCGGGGCCCGGTGCGGGCGCTGCTTGTGTCTCCTCGTTGCGGGCCAAGCTAAGGTCTGTCTCGGCACTGGCCCTGCAGCGAGTGCTTGGTGAAACGGCTTAGGAAACTCAGGTCCCCCCACACACACATACTCTTTAGGCTGGAGAGTAATTCTGTGGTTCTGAGCTAACTGGAAATGCGTGATGATAGCTGAGCTGTGGTATCTTGAGAGCTTGCTTCATAACGGGCCTCGCAGATGCGGGAATGAATGAAGCAGATGACTTATAAAAATAGTATATTTCCCTTCTTGAAGCAGACGAGTTATAAAGTAGTATATTTCCCTTCCTGCAGTCCCTGCTTTCTGTGCGCTTCGTGTTGTGCACAGCCTGCATGTGGGATGGTTGCATGAATACACTGCTGTTGGAGTGGTGTCTGTTGAGATGTTGCTCTAATACTCAGATTTAAGATTAATTCAGAGAAATGGAGATTACTTTCCATTCATTTTTTGATGGAACTATTAAGATACCCAAGACTATGTTATACATATAAAAAAGAAAAACTACCAAAAAAGCAAGAACCTTTATGCAGCTTGTGGTGAAGTTAGACCCCCTTAACCTCAGAGGACAGTCGTGCTGTGTAATTGCAGATTGAGTTGCTAAAGGCTTGTTGCAGTTAAGCAAATGAAGCAGTTTGTGACCTAAAATGATGAAAAGAATGTTCTTGATGGATGGAAGCAGCCCAGCATGCTTGCTGTGCTCCAGCAGGTTGAATTCTCTATTAGCTTTCAGAAATGGTTTCCTCGGGGAGTTACAAACTTCTTGCATTGCCCAGAATGTGCACTATGTGCTCGGAACTGTTGTTCTGATTTGTTAGTATTTTGTAGTGGAGAAGCCAGAATTATTACTTTGTCACCTTTATAACCTGTTTCCTCAGTGTATAAATGACTACACTGATTGGTTACGGCTTGCTTTGTGCTTTCTGACTCATCTAAGCACCAGGTTACATAATTTTCTATTTTACTTCTGCAACTGTTAAAGCAGTCGTGTCTGAAACACAGCCCAGGGAGTAGATCCCACTTGCAAAATCACTTGTCCAGTGAGTGGCTGTCTCTGTGCTGTTCTTTTTCCTGGGGGTCAAGAACAGACCCCTTGATCCCGCTGCTTATGAG
>NW_020956180.1:327883-331255 GCF_003031625.1 Empidonax traillii | reverse complement strand
TCTCAGAGACATAAAATACGTCAGATTATCCTATGCTTTCACATGAATATCTTTTCTTAGTCCACATATAAAATGTGTGGTTTTACTTACTTTTCTTCCAAGATTCTTGTAAAAGTGAAGCAAAGTTGGTAGACTTCCCAGAAAAATAAGAACTGCAGTATTAGTGCAACAGTGTGGTATAGTTTGTTCCTTGTAATTTTGCATTAATGGTTGCTTTTGGAGAAACAGATCTGATCTTTAAAGCTTTCTAACTCCTGGACAGTTCTGCATGTCTGAGGAGTTGTCAGCTGTTTTTAAGATTGGGAGCTTCATGACAGATTTGAATCCTACCTGAATTTCAGTTGAACAGCCTGACTTTCAAAATCATTCTGTAGAATTTCTTGGCATCAGTCACATGTAGGTTTCTGAAGTTTAAGGCTGTTAGCTCTGGACTTTTGTCATCAGCTTTACTGAAGCCAAAAATGGATTGAACACGTTGCAACACAAAAAGAGTTTGGTTCTAGCTTGCCAGCAGACAACTGCTTTAGACCACAAGCATCATTCATGAAAGTAACTGTCTAAGATAAAAAATAGGTTCACTTGATAGAGAACTGAAAAGTTAGCAGTAAATTAACAGTAAATTAAAGCAAAATTAAAGTTTTTTTACTTAGTTTAATTCTGCCTTACCACTGGCAATAATTTTATGTTTCTCCTACCCACACTGAATGCAATTAGCATCTACTTCTTTGCAAGTTTAATAAAATAACTTTAATGGACATTTTATATAAAGCACATATATTTTTTCCTTTTGATCTAATAATTATTGAAGACTAAAGCACAGCAAATGTTAACATAGGTGTTAATTTATGTCTAGAGTGTGTGTGTGTGTGGGTGTGTTTGTGAATGTACATGTGTGAAATGTAGCTTGTAATCTCAACCTGGCAGGGGGAGCTATTACACTTCAGGAATATTTGTGAGCCTAACTTGCTGAGAGTTCAAGACAGATCGTTTTCTATTCCTTTTAAAAACTAAAAGACATGATATAATAAAGGCAGACAATACCTAAATATGCTTTTCTTGCCTCATGCATCTTCCTTTCATGTCCTAAAAGGAAGCCTGCCTCTCTGAATGGAGATTCTCATTTAATTTCTAGTCTTGTAGTTCAGAAAAATTGGAAATGTGTTTCCTTGATGTTGGTTATATTCACATCTGGCCTTCAGATCAGCAGGTAAAAACCTACTCTAATCAACTCTGTACTTTGCCTGGTTTATTTCACTTGGAACAAGTAGCTATTGGAAGCATAAAGTATTTGGAAGATTTAGGTATGTACCAGGGTGCAGATGTATATGAAAACTGGAAATTTAAAGGTAATGGTAAATATTGTGGTTCTTCCAAACACTGGGAAAGCTGGAATTTGAACTTTGGAAGCTAGGACTGCTCTGATAAAAGTCCCTTGAACGTGAATAACTTGGAGATAAGCTTTGCAGAGTGGATCACATTTAACGCGTTATCGATTCGTGCAAGAATTGATGCTGAACTGCTCACAAAGATGGAAACCCAGCCCTGTTTCGCTGGTGTCACATGGATTTTGTGAGAATAACTGAAAGTCACAGGGAGCGAAATTAAACAAATATTTAGAATTTGTATCCTGGACTTCTGTTTCTTATATTTTTAACATTTTGTTTTAAAGAGGTATTCAAACAACAACAGAAACAAGTGTTTCATGGGTAAGGGTAAGCCCTGTTCACACACACTGAACAGGAGAATTCACAGTTCTTCGCTCTAGAAGGATAACATTATTTGTTACATAATCTGTTTATAACATTATCTGTTCTGATTCAGATGGGACCTTGCAAGAAAACACCTTGAAAAACAGAAAATATATGAAGAGATTGTTCTTCTTTCCACTAGTCGTGTACAGTCTTTGGTTTCTGTAAGGTTCTCTTTTATTAGACAGCCCTTGAAAAATCAACAAAACCAGCAAATTTTGTACATGTGATGGCTCACAAAGAAAATTTTTTAGAAAGTTTAGAAAGTTTCTTATCTCTTCTTCATATTGCTTAGGTGTCTGTTCAGCATCTGTTCAGAATGCCTATGAAATTATAGCTAAAATCTTCTTCCTCCTCGGAAAAATTTCTCAGGTTTAGAAAAGTGACTGTGTTGTAGCCCCACGAACGGTGAGAGTGGATTGAAATTGCAAGACCAAAAATGGAACTGTATCCTGTACAGTATTTGTTCAACCCTCTTGGACCAGGACATGGAAAGGACAGCACTGAAAAGTTTATGCACTACCACGTGTGCTTTCACATCCCCTTTGGCTACAGAGACATCCTGCATCCCACGTGCATCTCACCTGGTAAGAAAATCATGATATTGGAAAAAACACTAGGGAAAACATGGGGTTAGGGTCCTTTTTCTTTGCTTTCTCTGTCTTTTTGTCTGAACAGATAAATATGAATTTTCTCTGCCGATTCTTTACACCAGCAGAGCACAAGAAAGCAGCTTTCCAAAAATCATAACAGTGGACAGCTCAAGCTCATACCCCTCCACAGGAATTAGTAAAACAACACTCCTGCTGTGTGCTTTCTGCTTCAGAGCTGCTTTGTGTCTGGCTTATCTGGAGCACAGGACAAACTAGTCTGTAGTCTGCCATGCACGGCCAACGTTTAGAAGCATTTCCTCAAACTTGAAAAAGTTACTTTTATTTTAGAAGGAAGCAGAGATCAACACCTAATCCCTTGACCACAGGTGCTGGGACTTTAAGAAGAACAATAAATATCACAACAGTCCCAAAGAAAACAGTGAGAGCTGGCATTGCTGCTGTTGGCAGTTTGAATTTGTGAACAAAGTTCAGGCAAACTATTGGTTTCAGTCTCATTTTACATTCAAGGCAGTGTTGTTTTTTGAGTACTTCTGTGGTGTGATCTAAATCACTTTTACTCCACTAGTTAGTATGATAGCTTTGGTGCAGGCTGTCCCCCTTGTGCTTATGTACTCAGTTCAGTTTGGTTCCCTAAGACTCAGGTGAGAGATTGGCACTTCCCACTTGTCACAGCAATAATTTGTGACACATCTGTGGCACAGAAGCATCTGTATGATGCTATATGATTGCTATACAAAGCCCAAAATCTGACTGTGATTTTGCATTCAATGAGACATACTCATTTTAGACTCAGTGCTCTTCTGTTTTTCAACAACTTTTATTTAAATAAAGTTGGGTCTGTGGTAAGGACACTAGACTAGGGATCAGGAGAATTTGGTGTTATTCCCCGTTCCAATATTGGTCCAAGAAGTAAATCTGTAGAAGTCATTTTATTCCTTGGTGCCGTCTTTCTGTCCCATTTTACCAGTTTAAAAGGTAAATTGGAGACTACTGCTGACTCTAGGACAAGA
>NW_020956180.1:326632-327862 GCF_003031625.1 Empidonax traillii | reverse complement strand
TTAAAGTCTTCCCTGCTTAGCAATGGACAGACTTGAAAAACAGGTGCTTGTGGAATAACTTTTTCAGAATATAATGCTATTTGTGCTGAGAATTCCCTTTCTAATGAGAGTGAAATGGAATAATCACAAGGAAATAAGCGCATTTATCTTCATCTCAATTTTATCTACTCTTGTGTATTCTTAAAGCTCAACCTCTAAAATCATGATAGATAGACTCTCTGCAACTGTTCACTTCTGTTGTCAACTCCATCACTACAGGGAGATCAAAGTGGTCTTTTACTTCCATATAAACTCTTACTGCTCTAACATATTTTACAGAGGTATAAAGAGACTCCACCACCAGCTTTACTTGGCTCTTCCAGTGCCTTCCCTCTCAAAATCATAACTAGTGTTTCCTGGAGAACTTTTTTTTCCAGGAAAAACCTTTTCAATTGCCACAACTGCCCATTAGCACAGCTGCCATGTCACGCTCTCCCCTTTTATCCTTACCACAGGGTCCAACTCCTTCCAGAATAAGATATTGAATTTAAGGATTTGATGAACTCATTGGAAAACCTTATCTCTTGTCCAGATCATGAAAATAAGAGATCTCAAATAAGTGACTTAGTAACAGCTAAAAAAGAAAAACTGAATAACCTTTTTTTATTGCCTTATAACCATGTTTTCCTAAACAACCCCATGATTTCCATGGGACCTAATTTATAGTTTCTCAGTATTTTGAACTGAATATAGAGTAAACAGCCAGCAATAAAAAATTCATTCATTGCATACACTGGTAATTTGCATTAAAGGTGAAGGATGCCTGACTGACTCATTGCAAATTAACTGCAAGATTATAAAACGTTCTTCTGGGTCTAAATTAATGCATAAACCAGGGTGGGATGAGATGGGAGAGGAAGCAGAGGATGGCAAAATTACTTTTTTTTCTAAATGAGGATATATTATGATGATGACATACTTTCACATTCAGATTTTCAAGACTTCAGCCTAGTCATTAGCATTATATCTCTTCTGTAGATGAAACCTAACCAGAGACTTGTAAAATTGTCCAGTATGCATGTTCTAGAATTCGAAAAACATCCCATGTTCTTGAGTTTCATCGAGTTTTTTTTTTACTGGATACCACTGTGTCCTATGTAGGCTGTGTTACTTTAAATTAACACTATCTAAATTCACATAACGCTTACTCCAAATAGTTATTTTCACGTGCTTTAAATTATGCTGCTGGAG
>NW_020956180.1:304610-323303 GCF_003031625.1 Empidonax traillii | reverse complement strand
ATTTTACCAGTTTAAAAGGTAAATTGGAGACTACTGCTGACTCTAGGACAAGAATGTGCCCATAGAGCTAAACCTAATCAACACAGTAAATTAAGATGTGGGTGTGCAAGTAAAATGTTTGTACAACTGCCCACTAAATATCTATAAAAAAATGCCCATTTGAATTTGTGAATTCTGAGCTTAATCCACAGATATTTTACTTAAACCTATTAATCATTTGCTTCTGTAAACAAGAATTGTGTCATGCTGATGTTGTGTGGGTGAAAGTTTCCTTCATGTTTCGAATTATTTGGATAAAATACTGACCTAAAAAACATGATCCATACCGATTCCTATGAAAAATATGCAGAGTTGGAATATGCTGTTTTCTGTGCAGGGTCCCTGTTGTGCATGTTACCACAATGCACAAAAAGTTGTTGACTGAAAAATTACATAAACCAAAGAGCAAGAGTGCCAACAGAGGATCTCAACAGTTTCTGACATTTATTGCAGAGAAGTAAAAACTTCTTTAAAAGGCATGTTTTTTAAGTCTGCATACTTTCTATCCTCACCTTGACTCCACGTCCCCTTTCAGACTAACCCTTAAATTTGGATCAAGTGGGTAGCTGTGGCTTAAATGGTTCCTTAAGAGCTGGAGTGTTAGTTGCTGTGCTCTCTTCACTCTTCTGAGTACTCCAACATTTTTATATTTCAGCTTTTTTATATGTAATAGTAAATTATTTTAAAAGGAAAAAGATACTAAGTCAAATTTTCAAGAACTGGAGTGACTTAAAAGTGGAAGGTCCCTTGAAAATTTCCTTTTGTGATGATAATGTTGAGAACAAAAATTGGGGATGAGGTTGTGAAGGACAGCTGTTAAGACTGTCATTTGAAACTAAAAAATGAGGAAATAATGAACAAAAAGTGGTATGAGTTCAAAAATGGGTAATTGTTTGCTGGGGAGGAGGGTGATGGTGTCACATTGAATTAACTTAAGCCTGCTTTCCAACTGAAGAAAATGAGTGCTGCTGAGAATATAGGCCCTTTCCAAAACAGTATGTGATTTATTTTCAGTAACTTCAACACCTGGAGTCTGAAGAGTTGGGATTTAGTAAGACAGTAAAACAAGCAACTGTAATATTCAAAATATGAAGTGATTAGGATTGCAACAGGATTGCAAGAGAGGAAAACTCAAGGGGAGGACAGATATAGACAGCTTTCTGAAGGTACCAATAAGCTTTTACATAGAGAACCACTAACTAGTGTTTTCCTTTCTTTTTGAATTTGTTGGAAGTTTCATTGTTAATTTATCTTCTCACTTGAGGCCTCTCTCCTAATAGCATAGAAATCAAAGTTTCTTGGGAAGGAGTGTCAGCAGCTCAATACGTTTATCTAACTCTTGTCCTAAACTGTTGTGTGCTGCTGCAGTATGCTGTGTAACATGTACCACAGTCCCCTGAGAGACAATTGCATTTCAGTGGTGGTTACAGTGATGATTATCCACATACAGTGATGATTATGCACAGAGGAGACCTGTGTCTTGTGTTTCAGAGTTATGTGGCAAAATAAATCCTCCTGTATCTTTACCACTTCATCAAGTGTACCTCTAATAAAGATCAAGCTTCTGAACAACCCTGAAAAACCCTAAGCATCCTTTTTTTCTTTTTTTCCTGAGTGAGGCCCCAAATTTCAAATTGATTCCCCTCAATAGGGAACCTTCCTACCTTGCAGGAAGGTTAATAATTAGACTGGGATAAGCAGGGTGTTTGAGAATCAACAGTTTACTAATTTACTATTATTAGAAATAAGGAACTTGCTGTTCCAGAAAAAGAGATGCTCAGTCACACATTTTAGCATCGCTGCCTCATGCGTGGAGGCCCCAAAGCATGGGACGTAAAAGCAAGGCATGCTTGATTAATGAGGACTGGGTCGAGTTCATCTGATGGCTCTCGAAGCTACAATCTAACTATTATCTCCTGATTAATGTCAGGCATCAAATTTACAGTTGCTAACTATGACTGTCCGTGCCAGACTTTTATCTGTGCTGTGAGATGTCGGTCCCATTTAGATGGTATCAGCCTGCAGTGAGAATTATTATACTACCATGTGATCATCTTAGCAGCTCTTGTGCATATTCTGTGTGGGATGTCTAAAAGTTATGCACCCAAGTTTGAGCTAGTCACCTCAGGCTCCCCAAGTACTCGCAGAAATACAATAGACATCTCCAGAGTGTGATTTTTCTGACCTATTTTAGACACCCCCTTCTCGGGGTAAGATAAATTGCTCTCTGGAGATGCTGTTTCTCTCTACAGATAATAAAGGAAACTGAGGGTACCTGCTTCAGACCTTGGGCAGATGGTGACTAAATTAGAGCAAATGAATCACACCTTTGCTGTCATTCAGGAAGAGTAAAACAGGATTAGCCTCTTCATTTGTGTGGCAGGGGGAAGAAAGGAAAATAGGAATAGGGAATTAATGTACCTCCATATACAATGAAAGAGTTCCAATGCTGTCAAATAAAAAGGTGAGTGGTTTATTTCACTTAAGAGTCTGGTTAAGATTTCCAGATCAGCACTAGCTTAATGAGAAGATGAAAAGTAATAATTAAAGGCAGAAAAGGTAACAAAAGGCAGCATCTTGCCGAAATACTTCATCTTCCTCCCAAGGCACCCATACATCATGTAAGAAGGGAGCCACTTAGGCTCTGTAATAACCAAAATTGATGATGAGGACTATTTATACTTACCTAGTGTTCTTTCAAAAATTTCAAACCTCTTCAGAAATGGGGATGAGTGTGGTTGTCCTCAATGTACAGAGGGTAAAACTAAGGCATAGTGTGGCTATAAAGTGTCAGAGATTGTGATTAATCAGTACTAAAGTTTAAATGGGAGTTCAAATATTTTACTGTCATCAGACCTAGCTATTGCTGCTTTTATCTTTCTTCTCTCTACATTGTCAAATGCATAATATGGACATGCTCCTGTTCCTTTTTAGAGAGTATTTTGGAATTACTCCCAAACTTTTTGGAGGCTCAGGTTTGTGTTTTTGTTTTTTTTTTGTGAAGGCCACAAAGCAAGTTCAGCTTCTATTGCCATAGAAGCTGCTAGCTGAACACAGTCTTAAGTATTATCAATTTTATATTGAGAAAGCAGTGTAGAACTGCTCTGATGTGCAGTTACATTGTGTACAGGGAGAAAAAAGTTACTGAAAAAAATTGTGTTATTTTATTTGCTATTTCCTTTTTAGAAAAAAAAAAAAACCACAAACTAAAACAAACAAACTAACTAACAAAAAATCCCACTAGTCATATTTTATGAGTTCCAAGAAGCATATTGCTGTTCTTTCCTGCAAAATAAGTTAAAAGTGGTCCAGCACAAGAACCAGCAACTCACTCCAATCAACACTAGAAATAATTCTGCAGGTGGCTCTTCTGATTTTAAGAGCCACGTCCCCTCAGCTTGCTGGGACCAAAACCAGTCAAAATGACCCCGAGGAAATGTCATTTGCATTTCTGCCACTCGTGATGGCTCACATGAGAGATGTGTCTGCATAAGCAAGTTGTACTGTCCCAAGAGCAGAGCTCACGCACTCTGAACTCAGCATCTATTTGAGATCAGTGGTCACAAGCAGGTTCTTCTCTTTCTGTTCTTTTGCTTCACCAAAAGACACAATCTGTGGTCCTGAAGGCAGAAAGAAGGAAAAGAAAATTGAAGTCAGGGTATAGTGCAGCAGCAGAACATATGTATGATTCCTAGAGCTCATGAGAGAGATCACACAAAGTCAAGGTGTGTAACCACCTGGCTTTTGTTGTGCAGCTCGTTCTAGCACTTGCATTATGTTGAGGCTGTATGAAAATACTTACAGATATGCTGGTAGCCCCATACCCAGTGATGAAGTATGTGTTAGAAACATGAAATCATGCTACAAAAATCAAATCCTAATTGAAACATAAATGTAATTAGAAAGACAAGAACTTTTCAAAATTAAATGCAAGAACTGCAAGCACTGCTGTTTCAAAACAAATAATTTTATTTCCAACCTCAACTATGAAATTTGGTAGAACTAATAGAAACTATTTGATAGAACTATTAGAAAGGGGAGTCTGTATGAAGTGACACCTGATGACTGTTTCAGGGAAGGAGGATTTATCTGTGGTAGTTTGTGCTACAGAAATGAAAGTGAATGAATTAGAATCCACTTAAAATTCTAGTTTTAAAATGCCATGAAACCTGACAGACAGAGGTCCTGGGCAGCGACCTGGGCAGCAATGCTACAATAAGGTCTATGAAATTACTCTTACAGAGCACCAGTGACTGCAGTTGCATGTACTACAGGCTTAGTTGTCTGTCAGTGAGCAATTACACTGCAAGATGGCAAGGGCATCAGGACTTCCAGGTCATCACAGGACAAGCCCTCATGCTCAGAGTAATTCATGGATAGTCCGAGGTCTTGCTGAGATGTTTTGGAAGAATTGATGTCAAATAGGGTTTTCTTTAAATAATTAAATAAAAAATAATTCCATTTTTCACAGCACTTGAAGTCCCTGTTGAGTCACTTTCTAAGCCAATGAACTGATTATCCCCAAATACATTAGTAGTAACAGCATTTTGTGTTCTGGTTCCATGAGATCCTGACTGCCTTTCCACTCCTGTTGAAAATCATTAAGCATGCTCAAGATTTTTTTAAAAAGGATCAAGCCTTTTATTTCATTATTTTCTATTTTATTTTTAGCTGGCATTATCTTCATAGAGAGAATTCTTAAAAACATCATAGTTTCCCTTGTGATAGTGAGGAAAACTTTTTAAAGAGTTTGATTTTCATTCTAAATTAAACATCAAAATGAGGAAAAAAGGATCATGTTTTTATTTTTTTAAATAGACAGATGAAAGATTTTGTTATTAATAATTGACATGAAAGCCTTTCGTCTTGAACACTGGTGTATGTAAACCTCAATAAAATCCTAAAAGTGCTTTTGTAGAACAAGAACAGTCACAAAAATCTGAATAAAGCCACCTTTTCAAAGAACATGATGAGAAAGGGGAAAACTCTTAGATGTGCAGAGCAACACATTTTACATTCATGCCCTAGTTATTAGGAAGCTTTGAAGTACTCACTGTTATTGAATACAGTGTATACTGTAATTCATTTAGTGCCTTCATGTGGAGCTAAAAAGTTCTAGCCAAAGTGCTTTGGCTATTTTTTTGAGCATGAGAATTTGGATGCAGGGAGAAAAATGGTGTTTAGGTCCTAATTTCATGAAGTCCTTAAGGTCTGACTTTGGAAATTATCATAGCAAAGCCTACATGAAACTAAAATAATAAATACTTGGCTGGGGGTGGGCCAGCAGATGGGATTGTTTTTTTGTCTTTGGATTATGTTCTTAATTCTTTAATGCAAAGAATAGTATGCTAACGGTTTACAGTGTGAAACTAGCTTTTGGCAGATATTATAAATTGAAGGCTGTCTGCCTACAGAATAAACCAAAATCATCTCCTAATCCAGTGCAACTCCACTGAAACAAAGCCAGTTACCAACATTTAGGGTAATTTAGAGGCAGATTCCAGACTGTACTCAGACCACAAACCAATACTGCCTTCAACTCAGTAAGACATGAAACACATACTACCTCCGAACTTCTTCTTGATTAGTTGTTCTCACCTCCTTGGGAAGGAGAGATGCTGTATAATCATATTTGAGAAAGCAGCGGTAAGAAACTCATCACTGACCCAACCCTACTGGTTTCTTCATTTTCATTGGACCCCTGTAAAATTATCCACTGGAACCTGACAAACATTGAGTAACTGTCCATTAGATGAACATTACTGGGAGTTAGGGTCTATCCTTAGCTGATATCTTGCTTCCTCAAACACATTTCCATACTATCCTCTAATATATCCCAGACATGATCTGCTTCAAGAGGTGACAACAATATTTCCTGCTCTGTCTCTACTCATTTCTCTCTGCAGAAACCCTCTCCCTGCCAGGTGTTATAATGCTTGCCAATACAGGATTGATGTGCTCGTGTGTTTGTGTGGACATACTTTCTGATGTGCTGAGATTATTGCACATATTCTTTTCCAAGGCACTGAGTAAATGTCATAAGATTAAAACTGCTGTTGATTCTTGCTTGAATCTAACTGATGTCCCCAAGCAGAAAAATGTGCACCCCATAACAAGCCCTGCTCTAAATCAATATAATTCAAGGAAAATAACTTCTTCCCACCTCTCTTTCTAAGACGTCTTACTGTCAGGAGTTTATATCCAATATTTATCTTCAGTGCATTTGTGGTCAGTATGGTGTCTGTTTTACTGAGTTTCTTTCCTCCAGATTGCTTATGATTAATTTAATATCAGTTCCTATGCAATGCACTGTAAAAAATTCCTATGGAAATGAGTGTAAGGAAGCAACCCTTTGTCTTCAGGGGACCTGCAAGTAGTGTAGGTTAATGCACAACAGAAATATTGTTCCTAAACTTAAGACTGCCACTCAGTAGACTCGTGTTGCTTTTAACCTCCCTAAACACAGTCTCCCACTTCCTCTCTTTCCTCAGAGAAAGCCCTTCTCAAGCAATGCCTCTGATTTGTTGCAAGCCTGGAGGGGAAGAAAGGGACCCTTCAGCTTTGGCAATTATTTTTCTGAGAAAGATTGATACTTTTTTTTTTTTTTTTGTTCCTTCACCGTGGCCTTAAACATATTAAGCAAAATGAAGCATGTATTTTTAAAGCTGTTTGAATGATTGTGGTAAGTAACTGAAACAACCATATTTCTTTTTAAGAGCGCTGTGATTTCTAGACTGTTTGTTAGACTATAAGTGTATGGAGGAACTGAATGTTCCCATAATAATTTAATAGAGGCATTTTATTAGAAAAGCAAAAGTATATTCTTCAGTATACCTGGCTCTACCTCTGGAAGCTGGAGGATGTTTCCTGCCCAGGCCCTTAGTTCTCAGGTGGCACTAAATTAACACTAAAGTAGGAAGAAATTGAACTGGAGTTCTACAAATCAAACAATCTTGAAGCCTTTTACTGAGATGTTGAGCTGTATATGGACATAACATAATGCTTTATCAGTGAACTTACTTTGATACTTCACCTGCGCTGATCCTGGTGTGCTGATACAAGAGTGGGGAACACCTTTATCCATCTGCTTTTTTAATTTAATTTTTTTTATTTCATTTTATTTTTAAGGGCTTTTCCAGCTTGATCTCTTCACAGCAACACACCAGGGCCAATCAAATATCTATATGCACGCACTTAAGCACATAAGGAATGACAGCAAAGGGCCATGAACAAGCTGTCAAATGCTAAATTAGTAGGAAAAAAATACTAGCTTTAATCTAATAGGACCATCTTTTAAAAAAGCATGTATCCTGTATTGTTAGGCATCTCACTTAGGAGAATAGCTACAGAAAGCTTCCATATAGTCAACAAAAATAAGATACTTCAAATGGCAATTAAGGTTCTTACATCAGGGAGGAGACCCTTCCAAAGAGACTATGGAAGGAAATTAAACTGGGCTGACTGGACTTCCATATCTCCATTATATGTGTGCAAGCTTTGGTGGGAAGCTGATGCTTAGCAGCTGGAAGTGCTTGTTATGGGAGCCTTTCAGAAGTTCTTTTTCCCTGACCTTCCTGTTCCTAGGCAAAGGAGGATCTTGGGCAAGTTCTGTATATCAAAATGCAGGAGGAATGAGAGATACAACTTTATCTGAGGAAAGAAAACCCAACTAAGTCTGGCTGTTACAGCATCACCATTACCAGCACTGCGTAGCCAAAAAAAAGGGACACGGGACAGCCAAAGTTCAGATGGGGTGGTGATTGTGCTTTTTCTTAGAATGATCTCCCAAACAACAAAATTATTTTCTTCAAGTACAAATAGAACAAATAACTCCTTCCCTTTTAACAAAGATAGTTTAAATTAGCTAGGTAAGGTTTCAGCAAAAAAAAAAAAAAAAAGTCAACACTCATCTGATCATTGTCAAACACAATCCTAACTGGTGGGAGAGTGTGCTAAAAGAATAAGACACAGGTGGATGGCTTTTTAAATCTAGAAGAGGTAACCAGTTCTAATGAGTACGTGGCTATTTTGCATCTTTTTTCTTTTGTAGACTATATGTGTCTTCCAGATGGTAAATATTTTTAGTTCCTTTTTTGTCCTTGTTTCAAAAGAGATTTGAAGATCTCAGAGGAAGCATGTTCATTTTCCATTATGCCAGTTTAAAGCCTCTAATGAAGTTTGAGAGCAGAATTTGGCCCAATAAAACATATTTCTATGTCTATGATACATACTGCACAACTCCCCAAGGAACTTCAATAAATGCACTTATTGAACTACTGTAACACTAAAATATGCTGCTGGGCCCTTTGGTTTCTTCTGTAGTAGGAGGTTTCTGAGAATTGTTGTTTACATCAGCACTTGTACAAATGGGAAACCAAATCATTAATTTATAAAATGGCATCTGGAAGTCTTAATTTCTGATTGATCTAGCTCCCTCTGGATTTTCCATGTCATACAGCTCCATAGTTTTTGAGCATAATGTAACTTAAGTAGGTTAACATACCACAATTCAGGGCAGATTTCTGAAGGTTTCCACCCTGCTGAATTCTTAAGTAAGAATGAAGAATCAAAAAGATTCCTTCTTCAGTATCTTTCAAGCATGCCTCAAACAGCAAAAATTTACCAGGTAAATTTGAATAGTTCATAATACTGTTTCTGGATGGATTCCCTTTTGCAGACTGTGTCCTGGGATCCGGGATAAACACAAGCTTTCTGTTCCTCTCAGTGGAGTGGAACCCCTAGCTCAGGGACAAATGCAGGGAAGGAGGCCTGGGAGGGCTGGTGATTTTGACCCCTTTTAATTCTACACCACATTTAACTGCCTTCCATTTCCTGCATGCTCAGGTCTTTGATGGGGTAAGGGCACAGCAACGTTTTTTTTCAATTTGTGGCTACCTCTATGTTGGTTTTTGTGTTGTGTGAGGGGTGTGGTTTTTAAACCCAAGCTGTATTACTGAGCTTTAGTATGGGCTATCAGCTGTTCTCACATGCCCAAACTTGGTCTCTGGTGGAAGGCAAGATGTGGAAGCCTCTCTGAACCAGGAAATTTCACAAAGTCTTCTCAGTTGAGGGGTAGAGGCAATCCCGGTCCTCTCTTCTGAAGGAAAATAACCCCAAAGCAGAGGGTTTGTTCTTCTCAGCAGCAGTTCTAGCAGGTACCAGCAGTTAGCAAGATCATCAGCAATGGAATGAAGTGACAGGCAGACCAGGCTGGTGCCATGATCCCGAGCAGCTCTAGTTGCTTTCCCTCCTGTGTGAAGTAGATTTGCCAAGCTCTGCATGTAGGCAGCCAGTAGCAAGAGCTGGGATTCCCGTCCAGCATCTGCCCCAGGAGGCTGGAGCAGCCAGCACTGCACCTGAGCAGTGGCAATCCCTCTTTCAAGAGGGCAAATACTGTTCTCTGTTGGACTAGGGCTGCTGGGGGAATCCTGACAGGAACTGAGCAGCAATCCACTTGTTCATTCGGTCCTGCCTGGGAGAGGAGGTTGAGAGTTGCAGAGGTACAGGGAGCTGAAACAGTGGTACATCTGCTGAAACAGAAGATGTGGTAGCCCAAACACAGGAGATAAATGCAGGCAAGCCAAGGTGCAGGTGTGGATTACTCTGGGGTAATCTGCTCTGCTGTTCCCTCTCCTCACAGCCACACTTAATGTGTCGCATTTGTGTTTCAAAATCATCTTCTGATGAAGCAGTAACCTCTCTTCCCCTCTGGCATTTCCAAATATGAAGAGGTTTTTTCTTAATCTTAGATGTATGACCTGGAACTGTGTACATTACATATCTTTTCTGTAACTAAAGTCCTCAAGGACACCAGTGCTATGTCTGCATCAGCAAATAGCACAATGAAACAGGATCAGATTTTCTGGGTGAAGCAGCTTGTGCTGAGGGCCCCTGCGTTCCAAACTTTTGGGCAATGAAGGCAAAGGGAAAATCCAACAAGCCTTAGCCTGGTCCTGTGTAGCAAAGACCCACTAACAATTGGACTGCTCCAAATGAAAGCACTGACGCAGATGAAGCCCTGCAGTGTTTTGATCCTCCTGTATATTGACAATATTTTCTGAATTACATAATTCTTAGGAAATTTCAACAGGCCTCTTTACTGTATGTCAGGGTATTAAACGAAAATAAAGATTTTTGCAGGGACAGCTGTTGAGAAAGTATTTTTAGACATATTCTGGCTTGGCAATCACCCCTGCCAGCTTTGTGAACTCTTGTATCTGTGTATTACTCCCTGTATAGCTACTAACTATGCAATTCTAATCCTCATCCTCTCCCTTTTAACTAGAAATGCCATCTGTAACACAAAATCCAGTGCTTTTCTCAATACCAAACAGATTAGATCTGCTGTGTCGCCCTTGTCTAGGAAGTCATATCAAAGGAAGATGTCAGGTTTGTCAACTCCTACCTTTAGCAAACCTGTGTTACATTTTATCTTACTCTCTACTTATGTCACCAATTTCTTATTTTGCGATTCTCTTGTCAAGATTTTTTTCCTGGAGATTTCTCTCCTGAAGCTTTCTGTGCTAGTAGGGTCAGGTGATCCACTGAGGGCAGGAGTTGCTCGCTTCCTCTTCAGTATTTAAATACAGGTATGATGATGGAGTTGCTAATGGTGTATCATGCTGTCTGAACTCAGACATTTTTTTAAAACCTCAAGAAATAATTTGCTACCTCATGTCCCTGTTTTTTTGCATAATACTTGGGCATGTATTAGTGTTTTGACATGAGTCCATCTACCTCCTTTCTCTTTCTCTTGCCTCAACTCTATATAAGCTTACCACTTTTTTTTTTTTTTTATAATCCCAACTTTGACACCAGGTTTGGCAATGTGTCTGATTGAAAATGGAAGTTTAGCTTATGAAAAGTACCTAAATTTTTTTAGGCCTCTGCTCCCCCTCCTTTACATAGCAGTGGCATTTCCATTCGGTTTCATATAGGTGAAGAATCATTTACTATTTATTTTCATTACTTTACAGTCTGTTTGACTGGTCCTTCTCACTTAATCCCTATTGTCAACTATGATCATAGCTTTCTTTCTGATAAATACCTTCTTCCTCTCCTTGAAAGCTTTCTGTTTCTTCCAGTTATTCTTTAAAAAACTGTTACTAATCCTGTTGTGCTCAGAGACCTTTCCTGTAACTCTTCCCTTGTGCAAAATACAGATTTTATCCCATTCTTGTGCTTTTGGGGCTACAAGTGGAGAAAGCTTGGGCTCTCTGTAATTTCTTACCTTTTCAGTCCAGATTTTAAGTAGCTCACCAACCTTGTTTTTTTTCAAACAAGAAACCTTAGTTATGGATCAAGGAGGGAGGAGTTTTTGCTTCCTCCAGTCAATTTATGTTTAATCATCTTATTATCACTTATAACAAGCTTATATTCGAAATCATTTTGTAATTTGTAAAAACAAAGCATAAACAGCATCATCTGGTGTTAGTTTTAGGGAATTTCTGGCTATCCAAGGTCTTCTGGAACTTTCTATAATTAGCTTAGCTTGTTAATCAGCACTATAATTTTGTATGTTTTAAGGAAAACTAGAAGGTACAGCAGACCCTCAGAACCAACTTCTCCTTTTCTATCCCTACTCTCATCTTTTTATGACCTGAAATAAGTCGTTATTACTGGAGCAATTTTGCATAGATGGATGCACAGGCAATAAAAAAAAAGGCAAAAGAAGTTGTTCTACCATTAGGAACAAATTATATTTAAGATTTTCATATATTTGGTACCAGCAAACTGGGCCTTTTAGGGGAAAAAATATGCAAACCTGTTGAAAAGCTGAAAAACTCTTTTCAGTTCAGTTGTCACCTCATAAGGAAAGCAAAAGCTAATTGGACTCTTTGATATTTGCAGGAGTCTACACAGTAAGATGGGAAAAAAAAAAAAGACATCTGAAAAATTATGCATGTACATAATAAACTATATTTCATCAGATCTATAAAGTGTTCCAGACATATACTTGTTGAGCAAGATAAATTGTTGCGCTTTAAATAGTATGTGTCAAGTAACTACAAAAAACAAAAGAGGTGAATTTCCTAAAGAAACACTGAAAGAAATGAAATGCAAACCCCAGGTGCCTAAGTCTCCTAGGTGTGTTGTAGATTCACAGCTTTAGCAGATATGTGTGTTCTATGGCCTCTGATTTTCATTCAAACCTCAAAGCTGCACCAACACTTCTCAGTGAAACAGAGCATCCATTCAGCTCAGACTGCTCCAATCTGTGGGTTTTATTTTTCTTGAATTGTTGAAGAGGGAGTATTTCAAAATCTGAATGCAGCCACAAGCTGACTACAAAGAAAATAGAAAGTAGTGGTTTGGCAAAATGCAAACAAGCAGAGCTTATTGCTATTTATACTGATCCTTGTCTATCTCTTTTTTTTATTGCATAAAGACAGAGCAAGTTGAAAAATATGGTAGGGAGTTGTTGTGTTGGTAGTGGTATGTGTATTTTCCAAAGCAAACAATTTCAATGCCCATTAAACAAACATATCTCACTCTTGACATAAAATCACAGTGCTGCTATCTGCTTTTTAAAACCTGATTTACAACAGAAGGTGCAGGGTGGAATAAAAATGTGTGAGAAGCTTCTGATTAGGGCAGTTGTAAACATCACCCCTGCCAGTGAGGTTTTTTTATCTATAGGTAATGGCAGAGCCACAGTGTCTGAATCTTCTTTCAGTGGCTTTATTCTGTTCTGACCAGGTTCAAGTTAGAAATCTAGGCTTGTTGCACTGTTTTCTGGTGATTACTGTTAGAACAACCCTTCATTGCAAATTTGCTGTCATAATTTCACAGATAATATTGGCAATTATCTTAGTTACGATGCAGGAAGACAGCATAAGTGTGTCTGTATATTCCATTTCCATCTATCTGTGACCCAACTGATTGATGACAGCAATATCATAGCACCTAAAGAAAGGCAAGCATTTATTTGGGAATCTGGAATAGACCAGTCTTAAGTTATCCTAAATTTGTTCCTAGTGAAAGGAGAATAAAAAACAGACTGTCACAACAGGCTATTATTTATTTTTCTGCTGTTATTCTGGTAAAAGGTATCAAGAATTGAAATGTTTCCCTGGCAGGTCCTTGGGGCCTTGGACCAGACAATTTAGAAGGTGCAAGATGTAGGTACCAGCAAATATCTCCCCAATATCTTTACTTTTGCACCTCGACACCAATTGCACACTACAGGAAAGCTTGGCATCCTTGTAGGGGTCTTGCTGACTTGACTATAAGCCAAAATAAGCTCAGCACTTCAGAAGTTCAAGGCATAAATAGCAAGCATGGTTTAAGTAAGTTAGTCAGCTGGTTTCTCCAGACTCCTCTCTGGCCAAGGCAGGGCATGTTTATACTGCAGGTGAAGCCCAGACATCCCCAGGTTTGAGGCCTGAGCTGCTTGACTGTTGACTTTGTTAAAACCAGATTTGAGAGCTCCTTTGCTCAGAGATGTTCTGGAAATTGATGTGCCCTCAAGGGTCAGCACAGTGAGGTGCCTATATGCAGGGTAAATACACTTGAAAGACCAGGCTTAGTCTTGCTCAGCCTGGGATAGCTGGAATCTTGGGTCATTACTGCTTTTGAGTTTTCTGATCCCCATCCCTGCTTCTGCTGTGAGAATCGTGGCCTCAGCATCAGCCAGCTCCTGCTTCACAGGTTATCAGATGACTGCCCAAGCACTGGAGAAATCACAGAGACCCTGTAGGGTTTTATTTAGTTATTGTTATCAGGTACCTAAGCAAAACACTGCGAGACATTAGGACAATTAATTGTTTTTTTAAAAAAAGATGGGCAAGAGGGGCTGGCTACAGTCAGTGGAAGCTGTCATTAGTCATTAGAAGAGAAATGAACAATTAAAGGAAATGAAATTCCCCCATCCTGCTGCAGCTTCCTGATCTCCCGGTGCAGGATGCCACCCCTGCAGCAGAGCCCTGGTAGCAGTGAGGAGATACACACAAACTGATTCACAGATATCCACACTGGTTTTGCTAGGCAGCATCTAATTGAATGCAGAGATTTGCTGTGGGTTTTTGGGTTGGAAGGTGTCTGTAGAAGCAGGTCCTGACCCTGTACAAAGTATGTTGGGGATTTCTGAGGTGATTTGGATCATGCAGTCAAGTTCCTGCCATGAGTCTTCTTCCCTTATCTTTCTCTCTGTTTATAGTAGAGGGGGTGACAGTTTCAGCTGATTAGTAAACAATGTCATTTTACCATTCTTTATCTTGTGGGGTAATGCCAGCATGTGGAGGAGTCCTGGCCTGCTCATCATGGTACTGGGTACTGCTCTCCACCCTCTGTCTCTAAGATGGAGGTTAAAAAAATTTAACCTACATCTTCATACAAATGAAAGACTTTGATATGCAATTGTTGAGCTCTGTGCAGAAACAAATAAACAAAACGACCTCCCTTTTTTCCTCTGATTCACAGAACTCCTGTATCAGGAGCTATAGAGGCCCCCAGCAAGAATATTTAAAGTTCATGTCAGAGGCAGATCCTGTTCATTGTGGTCTAAATTCAACCATTGGAGCAATCTAAAGTGAATCAATTGCTAACAAATAATTGCCCTGATGTTTTTTCTTTCCACATTTTTCCAGCCATGAATTTCAACAACACTGTTCTATTTGTGATCATACAAAAGATTTTAGGCCAACACTTATTTTCAGTTGCTGCGGGCTTATAGTGTAAATTATTTAGGCCACAATATTCTCTCCATCTTTTCCATTCTCCTTGTGCTTTTGGCCACTCCAGTGCTTTCTCTAGTGTTACAACTTCTACTCTCTTTTCCCCTCTTCTAAATCAATATAATTCAAGGGAAAGTTCTTTCCATCTCTCATTCTAAGATGTCTTGCTGTCAGGAGTTTATATCCAATATTTATCTTCAGTGCACTTGTCTTAATGTGATCCCATTACTTACAGAGAGAAGCCAAGCAGTCATTTCCAATTTATTATTATTAGGAATAGGAGAATTTCTGTGATATTAGTAATTCCAGTTCTAGTTCAGGACTTCACTGTGCTTAAAACTGTGCAACCACCTCCAATCCAGTCCCCTAGCAAAAATGTTACTAAAAAGAGCTTGAGTGCATATAAACAAAAGGATATTTAATTTTGCTACTGGGCCTTTCTTGGTTTTGCTTTTACCTCGATATGACTGCACTGATGGACAAGAAAAGGAAGATAAGCTTGGATACACTTGCTGTTAACATAAAAGGAAAATTCAAGGGACAGGTGGTTTGGGGTTTTTTGTTTTGTTTTTCCATGGAGCTAGTTTAGATTGTAGCTCTAGAGACTTGCATTGGCAGAGCTGAGTGGTTGGAAAATAAGCAGGTAAGGTTTACTATATGTCAGTCCAGAAATGACTCTATCTCTCATGAAACCCTTCAATTTGTACATTTTATTTCCCCAGCATATTAAGCCAAACTGGTAGTGATTTAAGTGTTCAGGCTTATTTTTCAGTGTATCCCCTCAACAGTTTCATGGAAAAGTGCCCAGGGCAATGTGATAGTGATTATGGCTTCTAATCCCAAAGAAAAGGAAGACTTGAGGGATACATAACATACAATTTCCTTTAATTTTGCAGCTTATTTTTCCTCATTTTAGTAAGAATTTCTTAACTCTAAAGTGTAGAAGTAATTCTTCATTTTTAGGGGAAGAGACCCAAAGGAGTGCAGGGCAAAAAGCAAGATCTAGGTTCTCCATGCTGACGGATTTTGCTTCTGTTCTACCACTGCATCCTCATAAGCTCTGCAAAACCAAGGTCACTGTTTCTAATGTGTTTGTGAGGATACTCAGCTGTTGTGATTTCTTATTTTTTTAAAGCATCTTTAATTTTTTTATTTGTTTAAGTGGCAAATTTCACAGATATTTCAGAGACCTTTGGCCACCTCCTTGATTTCAGTTCTTAATTTGGTGAAATTGCCCAAAGGTCACATCTACAGTCATGTTACTCATAAGGACAACAGTAAGGAACGTCTTGAAAAGTGACTTCAATACACATTCATTTCTAATTTAACAATCATTTCCATCCCTTGAAAAGTTGTAACTGGTGTGTCATGTTATAACACAGTGTCAACTCTTTATTCAAAGTAAGCTTGTACACGAGTGTTGTATGATGGCTTTCCGACAGCCAGGTACCTTTCTGCTTTTCAGCAAGGTGGTTCAAATATCTAGAGCTATTAACAAAGCAAATAGAATGGTTATATTTTTACATCTGAACGTAATTATGCCACCAGCTAGCTGTCTAACTTATCTTGCTGTCCCTGGTAGCTGACTATAAGAACGATTCTTATCACTGGGAATATATTTGATTTAAACTCAGCATATTTGAAAACTTCACTAAAGTTTTCTTCCTCTGGGCAGTGTTAGCAGAAGCAGTGTGCTTCCAGATTTTTAATGATTTTTCATCTGAACATTAGTCTATATTGAGTCTCTAGATATTAAAATGTGTTTATTTAACCATTCCTTTTAATGAAAAGTTGGGAGAAATCCTTAACCTCTTATGAAAGTTAAGTGCTGAGCTTTGGTTTTTTATGTAGTTTATTCCCATTAACACATATCATGTGAAGTGAACAGGGACATAACTCACTTATACAGACTTTCCCCATGATCTCTATCATAGCAAAAGGTGATCATCGTCTCTGCTAATGTGTCGTGTACACTGAGCTTTGCCTTGAGAACATGGTGATGAGTTTGAGGGATTTAGGCACCACAGGGCCTCTGAAGAGTTTGTCCTTCTGCTGTCTTTCTGATAATCTCATTTTAAATATGATATATATTAAGGGAAATAAACTGAATAATCTACAAAAAGTACCTTTAGTCACTAACATTTCACCACATAAAAAAGGAAACAAATGTTGAAGCATGAATATAGGAAAGAATGCCAGTTGTCACATACCTTTTACTTATGTATCTGAATTTTCTCTCTCTGACTACAGGATGAGATCTTTGCCTTGTCAGACTCCATCTGGATCTCACTGCCAGTGATATTTCTTGTGAATTTGAAGTGTAAGATGCTGGGTGTGGGGGAGAGGTGGAATTATACTTTTCCATAGTGCAATTCTAACTATACACTGAAACACTTAGACCAAAGCTCTAGATCATGTTTTAATAAGATTTCTAGATGTTTCTTGTGATCCAACAGTTTCAAACTCTTCACAGGAATATCTCATTGGGTCTTCTGTTAAACAGGGACTGTACTGGACTACAGGTGTGTAATTGTGTAATACATCATATTCTAGGGCTTGGGGTTACTTCATTTACACTGATGTCGTCATGGCACCTATGTACACATCAATGGCATATTTGGAAACTTAGGCTTTTTCCAGCAGGTAAATGTCAGTGCCATTGTTCTCGTCTCACACACCATTGCAATGAAAACATCACACCTATTCCTTTTGTGCCATGGTCTTTGTAACCCTGCATCAGTAATGTAGTCCCTGAAAAAGTTTAGCAAGGTTTTGAGTGTATTTTAGACATATACCTGAGCATGTCAAGGTTGTTGCTCTTTACAAGATTAGCTCAACACCCATCAAATAAATTGGATAGATATTGGGATAACCATGGTTGACAATGTAGTTGTTAGTCCATGTGAGAACACTGGACATATATTGTAACCCAAGCCTTTCTGTCCTGTGGTGTACTCTTGGGCCCTAAACCATTCAGCAAAGACTGAGCATCACTTAGCAAGCTTGACTGGTAAATGAAAATCTTTTATGTATATCACTGGAAGATCCAATGGCTTGTTCAGTGTAGGTCCAACTGGTCTTCCATATAACCTGTCAGGGTTTTAGGTGTGTCTTGGCATGTTGTCTTTTCCACAAGAAGGTAAAAAGCCTCTCTTGGAAACAGTGGTTTCTGAGCCCTGAAAGTAAGCACACACTTAACGCTCCTCGAGGAATTGCCTCCTACTTTGAATATCTCTGATTTCTGTTTTGGGGGGTTTGTGTTTAAAAATAAAGTTCTGCTGTTATGTTGACCCTGTAGATACAGACAATGTGGAGCTGCTGTTGTGTGATCTTCCTCCCTCCAGGCATGATTGGAAATCCTCCACTGCAACTGGAGGACCTAATAATTTCTGAGTTAGCTCTTCATAGCCTAGCCTGGTGAAATAGGGGGATAGACCTCCTGCCAAACTGCAGCAGTACCTTGATATTACTGCTTCCTGCAGTGATGGGACAAGCCATGGGAGGATGATGTTCCTCTTAACTTGCAGCTATCAAACCACATGATGCTTTGGGATGCATGCAACCATCCATCTGAATTGAGGCCGATCTTCTGCAGAGGTCCAGCTGTTAGTGCAAGACTGGGATCAAAAAATTATTTGTGATGCATGTCTTTGGTTTGTGTCTGTGCTTCAGTCTCCTCTGAGGATTAAATTCTCACTCCTCATCCAGTTTTATATTTCCAAGCTGTATATTTCATCAGCACTCAGCTCCTGCTCACCTCCATATGGTAGGTGATTGCTCTGATATTTCTGAACCAGTCCTGGGGCAGGTCTATTGACAAATTAACTTGTGGTCCTGTGATGATGAGCTAAGGCAGATGGTGGGTTTACCTCGGCCTGCAGCAAGAGGGAGGTTCTTCCGAATATCTTCACTGCGGGTCTCTTTCACCTCTGTGAAAGTTGAAGAATCTCTTTCCTATTTGTCCTGCAGGGTACTGATG
>NW_020956180.1:222652-302917 GCF_003031625.1 Empidonax traillii | reverse complement strand
TTTTGACTGTATTCAAGACCTTTAGTAGGAAAATTAGGGGAATAGAAGGGAACTGTTTGATCTCTTCTGCATCCTAGTGTGCAGCCTTCTCGTTTAATGGACTACAGTCTTTGTTGTACAACTTTTAATTTCTTGTCCTCCTGGACAGTAAGAGCCTCTGGAGGAAGAAGAGTTTGCTGGTTGGCTTCTACTGCCCCTCAGCTGGCTTTGTAATCTATCACACACAAAATAAGAGACGATCTGTCTTACTATAGAGAAAGCCTAGGGAGGGGGAAAAAAAACCCACAGTATTTTCTTTGTTTGAAAACTGTAGCAGATGTCTGTGGCAATAAAAAGGCAATTATACTCGTATTATCATGAGAATTTCCAGCAGGAAATCTTGACAAACTCGAAGTTTACTTAACTGAGATAAATACAGTAGATAAATAGCAAACCGAATTTAGTTTACTCTTGTACACAGGTGTACTACACATTTCCTCAAGCCATGATTCACAGCCATAACCTTTCCTAATCACAGGCACAGCAAGATATGTCAGAAGTAGGAATGGGCTCATGTTATAAAATACAGCTATAGATCCAAACTTTCTCCAAAGTTTTGGTATATTTGGAACTTATAAACAGCTTGGGTTCATTTCTGTATCTCTAAAGGGGAGGAACCAAAGGGCTCAATTTGTTTTTTACCCTAGACATTTTATGCTGCTATGAGGATGCAAGGTTTTGATTGAAAATGTCTATGGGGTGTCCTCCACTGACACAGAGCCAATGGCACAACTAAGAATTGATTTCTTTCCCCTCTTACAGCAGCCTGGGAAGCAGTTACTCTCTAAGGCTGCTCTGATTTATACTGGGAGCAAGGTAGACCCTGGCAGCACTTAGAATCTGGGAGCCCACAGACAGCATGCAGTGCTGTAATATAAATAAGGAACAATACTCTGGGAATTCAGAGAGTTTTGCTCTTGGGGTAAGGATGCCAAGCAGTACTTCAAGTAAAATCCTCTGCTCATTTTTGTTTCCATTCAGGCAAGAAAAATAACATGCAAAAGCCAGCTGTTCTCTGTTTTACCACCGTTTTACCTCTGTTTTGTTACTTCAACTAGAAAATCACTAGATATGTCTGATAACACACCAAATTCTTCTTACAATTTTGTTTGTTGAATTAGTTCTTTTCACCTCACTGGGAGTCCATTTTTATATCAAGGGTACCCTTGGCTAGCAACCTAAAATTTGAAGGAGGTGATTTAGGCTTTCTTAGGCTCAGAAATCTGTATGCTGTTTAGTGGTTGCAAAGCTATATTTGTGCAAGAGGCTTAGCCCTTGCCTATATTAAGAGCTGAAAAACCATCGGTGTTTGTGACCACAGCTGAATTATTGTATAGTAGTTTTATTATTATAATAACCAGCTACTGTAGAAATAAGAAATTAACTGCAGATGAATACCCAACCTTCTCGACCATCTTCTGACAGATCAAGAGGTATTCAAAACGTAAGAAATGTTGCATACATGGGAAAAAATCCCCAACATTTTATGGTCACTTAAGAGCTGTAGCCCTTTAATAAAATAAGCAGATTGTTGGAAGAGGTTTTTTGTCAACAACTTAATCTTGTTTTAAATATAACATGCTGTATCACTTAAAAAGACTATAAATAGGTTGCTGTTGTCACAGTAGACCGGATTAGAAAGGATGGAACATTAAGGCTGTCATCTAACACTTCATTTGGCTGTTGAAAATGTGTATTTGCAACTTTGTTCTATAAGTCCTCAGATGCTGCTGAACTGTGTGCAAGGATTTTAAGCCACCTCAGTATTTGCCCTCTTTTCGAGGGAGTTGTTCAGCTACTGGAAAAAGCATAAATAAGAGCAAGCTAAAGGTTATTCTGTCTTATGACCACTGCTGTCCACACACTGTTCCTGTAATTAGGGGTTGTTGACCGTAAAGATCTTCCTTCCATATACCATTTTTTGTAGCTGCATGTCCTGTACCACTAATAAGATAAAATATCAGAGGAGTTTTTATATCACATTAGACTTTAACTGCAGGAGGAGACTCTCTAAAGGTCCATGTAAGGCAGCCTTTTGCTATTAGAGAAAATAGACCTGGAAGCAACCTTGAAGTCTGGTCAACATCCTGACCTGAGATGGGACCAGCTTAATACTGACTGTTGTTTGCCACATCCTGGCAAAAAGAGATGGTATAACCATAATTCTGTAAGATTGGATCACTCTGTTGAACACCAGCCTAAATAATTAGTTTCTTTTCTTTGTTAGATACTGCTCTTTTCTCAGATGGTGGCTGTCTTTAAATTACTGTGCACAATGGGTCATACAGACCTTCACTCGAGATACTCCATAATAGGCAGAATTCAACAATTCAACAATGAAATAAAAAAAAAATAATTTCAAATTGGGCTATGAGAGTATTGAATGCATTCAGCCTTTCAGAGTTTTACACTGAAGTGTTTGTAATAATATTTATGCTTCCCAGCTTCGAGGACAAAGAGGTTACTTGTATAACTGCCATATATGCAAGGAGACCCAGCTGGCCAGACCAGTAAAAGTAATAATATATACAATGCAATTTTTATTAAAACCCAACAATAGACTGAAAAATGCATATTAAACAAGGTCAAACAAAAATATAGTTAGGGAAATTGATATTTGTTTATTGATGTTCTGTGTGTAATAAGGTATGTGTGTTTAACACAGACACTTTTTCAGGTACATCTGCAAAAACAAACAGCAATAAAACACAAACAGAACTTAAAAATGCTTCACCCTCTCAACTAGTATATGCTTGCTCCCATTGTCCTGGGATTGGTGGTCAAAGGGACTGGTAGTCAAAGCTCACTTGCTTTCCATGAAAGTGTGAAGAAGTTGTTGAACTCTCCATAAATTATGTGGAAAGGAGAGAGTGCAGAGACACACAGATTATAGTTCATGCTTCCAAAAGGAATGAGCAAGAAGAGGGCACTAGCCAGAAAAGCAGCCAAAAAAACCCCAAAAATCTTTGTGACAAAGGTCACAATTGTGTTACTGAAGCAGGAAACGTCAAGGTCATTATCAATATTTCAATGAATAACATTACGCTCCGTACCATGGTAAAAAAAGACAAACAAAAACAAACAAAAAACCAAAACCCATAACAACCTTTCCACAGCATCTACTCTTATGATTTGAGAAGGAAAACTTCACTCTCCAAGCATCAATCAACATGATGTGATATACAAATGATGTTTACTGACCAGGCACATTAGAACTGCCCCAGAGCATGTTGATGTCCCCTGCAATACATCCTGCTGGGCTGGTCTTTAGCGACACGACTTCAGCTCTGTCCCTGGTTGCAACACACATCCATTTCCAGGGGCTGCTGGTTGATGTGACAGTGACAAAGGAACGAGAGAACTCTTTCACTTATGTACAGCTTTAAGGCCCTAGGTAAGTGCAATGAACGTTGAACCGAATGCTCGGCTACAGCATAGGTAGACACGGAATTTAAGCTGCTTTTCTCCTCCTCTGAATTTCTGAGAGTCCCTGGCCCTTATCCAAGTCCCTGGCCTAACACAAAGCAAACTTAAAGCTGCTCTAGAGCAGTTTGGCTGCCTGTGAGATGCTACCACTGTGCAGCCTGCAGAACAGCGTGGTTCTGGCATCCCTGCGCTGCACTGGGGAAGCGGGTGCTGCAGATCTGGCTTTACGAGCTGACTGCTGAGGACGGGATTTATGGTATCTGTACTCCACGCAAACATGGCACGGACCAAAATGTGACTCGGAATTTATGGCTAAATTTACCCAGCATTACAACAGAGAAGTATCTCCTTCCTGCTTTCGCAGCTCTGGAGCCCAGCGGTGTTGAGAAGATGGGTACACAGGTGTATAGCCTAAAGATCAAAACATGGCCCTCTATTTTCGTTGGTGTGAGGCAAAACAGAAGGAAAGCCAGGAAAATTGTCAGGGAGCAGATTGCAAAAGCATGTTTAATTTTGTTTGCAAGAGAAATAATCGGTACTAGCTAAAACCCTGCAAGTTTTAATTTCTAGTACATTACTGTTAATTAGTAAATGTATTATGGCCTAATTTGATCTCTCAGAGAAGGTACCTTTTAGGAAAAAGATGTTTCTGTGATCAAACAGGGAGGATGCCATTATCTGAGGCGGGGGGGTGGGTGTTCATTTTTTTGCTGTTGAAGCACATTGCTCATATTTTATATCCATGGCACCTGTTACTGCTCTTTTCTACTTTCTTCACTTTTTCAGAAAAAGTTGTTCTCTGCTCTTTATCTGCTGGTCCTATTGCTGTGCAAATAGCAGATGCAGTAGCCTATTTATTCTGCTCTACCAGGGTGCAATAGTCGGTATACCAGGGAGAGTGGGAATTTTGAGCCACGGTATAAGTGCTTATTCTCAGTTTCATTGCACAGTACCAGTCGTACCCCCCTCTCATCCCTATCTAGGCCATGCCTGGCTACAAGCTTTTGTCCCACAGTTTCTGAGACTTTGCTGAATGAAGGTGACCAAGTTGGGTTTTGTACTTGTCTCATCCCATACTATTTTCCTGCCCAGTTGCCCCAGTGAAGTCACAAGACGTACATTTGCGTGTCTTAATTTATATCCCCATGTCATACCTACTGTATAATCCAGTGCTGTTAATGTAGTTTCTTTGAGGGACTTCTATACTTGAAAGTATTTCAGACCTCTTTTCTCCTGAACTGTGTTAGTAACAGGCTGCTAAGGGAGAGAGATTGCTTTGGTGTTTTAAAAATGATGTTTTGCTTTTGATCAGGCAGCTGTTAAAGATGTTTTCCAGAGGCCCTGTTTTTTGTGCTGCCTTTTGGTGGAGACAAACCCCTATCAATAAGCCCGTTTCTTGTATTGAAAAGCATGTTTTTCCTTGTTTCTGCCTTAACTGATTTTACATGCACTTAAAACATACAAATGCACGCATGTTGGAACACAAACAGCCCCAAGAAAGCTAGAACCAAAAGCAGTACAGAAACTTCTTACTGCATATCTATATCACTAGGAATAGATATTGGATAACTTTTTTTTCTGGTTCAAATGTTTTCAATTCAATTGGATTACTCAGAAATGTGAGGTTACTGAGGCACGGAAGCTCTTGCAGGTTTGGAGCTCTAGATTTTCTGTCATTCAGTTTTTTCTGGGTACAATGATGCTTAATTTTTTTTAAGTATGTTGCAACCTAAAATATCAGAAAAAACAACTTTGCCTAATGGCTTCATTCTTAATTAGTCTTTTTTTTTGTTTATGTTTTTAGCAGTATTGATTTATCTTCTAAAACACTTCCTCTGATTTTAGACAGAGCTGAAATCAAATCCCCCAGGCTTTATCTGTGAAGCTGGAGAAGCTTATTAGGTTTTTTAACATTCCATGTTGCTTTGTGAACAGATTGCACCAGCTAGTTGATGAAACTTGAGCTAATTACTCTAATGTTGACAAATGCACTAGCACAAAAAGAGTCATATGAAAAAAATTAAAAATTGCACCTCTTCAAGAAATGCTAAGTAGATTCAGTGATTTGTGGGTGTGAGAAGGATGTTTGCAGAGGTTTCTTTAGGAAGAGAGGAAAGAAAAGAAAAAAAACAACCCAAGATGCCATTTATAAACAACATGAAAAATGCCTCTGCATAAATAGATTTGTTAGTTGGTAGGGTGAGGAACTGCCTTCACAAAGTAGTGTTTCTATGTTAGGGGATACTGAGAATTCCTACAGAGCCTCTTGATCTGTAACATCGTGCCCAAGAGAACTGGGTCACAATCACTGAGTGCATCCCATAGCTCCATGGGGTTCTCAAATGTGGTTGGTACTCCATAAAGTTCTCTGAACTTTTGTTGCCAGCCCACATAGTAAAGAGGATTTGCTTTCACTAAAAACCTCTCTGCACTGTAGCAGGCCATAAACCACTGGATCTATGGAGTTGGTTAAATCCAGCCTTGGAATAACTATATTAAAATCTAGAGAGATCCTCATCTCCTGAAATGAAAATAAATTCAGTTTGCACTCATCAATTTTTGAGGGGTTCTTGTTTTGTTTTGTTTTAAATTTCTGCTTGTCTATGTTGATGCACACATAAATTAAGGGGAAGAAAGAGGTAAAGATATCAAACTAAGATCATGAATACCATCATAGAAAGGTTTGGATTGGAAAAGACCTTAAAGGCCATCTCATTTCAACTCCTCTCTAGTTAAAGGGACACCTTTAACTAGACCAAGTTACTCTGAGCCCCATCCAACCTGGTCTTGAACACTTCCAGGGATCCAGCATCCACAACTTCTCCGTGCAACCTGTTCCAGTGCCTCACCACCCTCACAGTGAAGAATTTCACAGAAACATCCAATCTAAATCTCCCATCTTTTAGTTTAAATGTTTCCTCTTGTCTTATCACTATCTGTCTTTGTAAATATGTGTTGGAGGTCAACCGAACACCCTTAACAACCCTGCTTAAATTTTGTTTGCCAAAGAACAACCAAAAATGCTTAACTAATTGCTGATATTTCAGTACAGTACTCTTTGAGCTTAAATGGAAGCAGTGCGGCTACAACATGAAGGTTTCCTGCCGTTTAAACTTACTATGCCTCAGAGAGAAATATACTGTCTTGTCTTTTTTTCTTTTTTTTTACTATTTACTTAATAGTTTTGACCTTTCAGCCAATTGTCCTTATCCGTCATTACAGTGTATGATCAATCATTTCATGCCTTGTCATCTATAAAATATCAGCAGGAGGGAAATGCTTTATGTTATATTGGTTTTCTTCAGAATTTTTTTTCTTATCAGAGTGTCTTCCTGTTTATTACAAAAATGGAAATAAAAAAATGCTTTGAGTCTCACTGTTTTAATCAACCTTATGGGTTTTATGAGTGCAAGTAAGTGAACAGAACTCTACTGCGAGGGTGGTGAGGCACAGATTGCCCAGAGAAGCTGTGGATGCCCCATCCCTGTAAGTGTCCAAGGCCAGGTTGGATGCGGCTCTGAGTAACTTGATCTAGTGGAAGGTGTCCCTGCCCATGGCAGGGGGGTTGGAACTAAAAGATCTTTAATGTTGCTTCCAAACCAAGACATTCCATGATTCTAAAGCTCACTGGAAGCTTATTATTTTAATTTTGGTGTTTAATTATGGTCAATACTTCAAAATGCACCAAACAAACCATTTCTGTTTATCACTAACTTCCTTCTGAGTTTTTGAGCAATAAGCAGGGGCAGAAGTAACCTGTGACACTATTTACCTGTGCAAAGGTACACACGTGTAAGCTTAGGCATAAAGATGTTCTGTCTGAGGATGGTTCTTCAGTTAGGACAGGGGTTCGGGTTCCTGGAGATTCAGGTAACCTTCATTGCAAAAAAACTGTGCCAAGGCAAAATTTTCAAGACCACTTTTGTTGCAGAAGCCTAAATTGCGTTTACAAACTCAAAGCATCACTTAACAGGCTTATCTGCAGCAGAAAACCAAAGAGGTGCAAGGCTCATGAGCTGCTAGGAGTGCTGCAACACGGTGTGGCACTCTGCCAGCATTTCAAACCGAGTCCTGAAAGCAGTCCACTGTTCTCAAAAAGGTCTTTCTGGTTTAGGTGTAGCGACAAGTCAACATTTCTAATGATTCTTTTTCCAAAATGTAGGCATGTAGGCTGTTCCCCAGAGGAGCACTGTGCTCTGTTCCAGTGAGCAGCACAGAAAAGACTGCTGGCTTCTGCACACCGTTGCTGGGGCACAGCACAATATTGCTTGTAATGAGGGTTAAGTGACTTAGGATCTGAAGGATTTTTGGAAACCATGCTTTTTGCTCTTGTCTTCATTTTCCTAATTATAAACCAGAGATAATAGCACTTCTTGTCTTCCCATGGGGTATTGAGAAGATGAGTACGTGAAAGATTGAGAGAGATGTAGCTGCTGCATGGTGACCCAGTAATGGGGGCACCTGAAGTGCCTTTAGGTAAACAACTTCAGCATAAACATCCACTTGCATCCCTAAACTGAAAAATGTCAAGTGTGTGTTTAAAAACTTCACAAGTGCTTTGTGTGATGTTGGTTTTTTTTCAGGGTGGGGAGTTCTTTTGTGTCATTATTTCAGGGAGGCAGACTAGTCATGCAAATGATTTGGAGAGAATGAGAGAACTTGAGGGAATACACATCAGACAGAGTAAGAAGGAAGGAGACCAAGCATGTGACAAACTTCAGGCAAGTATTATTTGTACAGTTATTTGGCATTTCTTCTTAGCTGAAAGAAGTTAGTCTCCCCAGCGCCTGTGAACACCAAGGACATAATTTATTATCTGAACCTTTAAAGTATGTTGGTTTTATTTGGGATAATTGGAATTGTTCTATCAACAGATTTTCTGTGATCCTACCACCGAGCATGAAAGGATATTATAAAGAAAGGTGAAGATACAAACATACTGCTAAGGTCTTGGGTTTGTAAGGTAGGTTTTGCACAGCTCTAGCTGTAATTCTTTAAAATATACATTTGTCCCTTTGATGTTGTATCAAATTAGAAGTCAGATATAATGCTCCCAACCTAGTTGCTGTTCACTGCTGAAGCCAACAAGCAGTAGAGAAACAGGGGAATGTGTTTTGAAGTGCTTAGTATTACACACAAAATTAAACACTTCAATGAGAACGTACCATAAGCAAGAGGCTGCCATTGAGATGAACTATAAAGTCAAAATAAGGGCAAGAGACAGAAAGTTCACCTTCAGGTTTGCATTAGAACCTTCTTGTGGGGATATTTATACCTTCAGCCAGTGCAACAAATTGAAAGGAGCAAAATTTACCCTTGAGATCCAAATCGAAACTTTTGCAGATGATGGATCTTTGTTTGTGACACTAGTCTGGTTTTGATCTCTAGTATCTTGCTCATCAATGGCTTTTCAGCGGTGCAGTTCAAAGGGCTCTGTGAAAATGGAGGGGAGAAGTGTATAATTAACTTTTTTTTTCAAGAACAAAATCCAAGGCAGAAAGCCACGTCCCAGGGAGGTGGCTTGTGCATGGCCCACAGCTCTGTAGTGGGACAGGTAGGAGTGCACCTCTCCTGTCCGACTCAGATGGGCAGAGTGTTTCAGAAGATGGAACAATGACTTTTTGGTGGTTTTCACAGGGCATTTCCTACCACTTTGTGCAGTGGAAGGTCTGAAAAGCTTGATGTTCTTCTATCTGGGCATGAAGGAGTCCCTTTAACAAACTGTATTATTAAACAAAAAGTTGCTCTAGAAGGTGTTTTCTCACTCCCTCTCCTAACCAGCCACAACCAGTATGACTTCTTAGTGTTGGGCACTTGGACATAATCTTGCTAACACATGCCTATTTTCATACAGTCCACATATTTTACAACTTTAAGAAACTGTACATGAGTATTCGTGAGTCTCATTATTAGTCTCATTATTAGTAGTGTCCCTCTGAGGTTGTGCAACTATCAGAAGGGATAGAGAAATTAATGTAAGGTGAAGAGGAAGAAAAAACAAACAAACCACAAACCCAACGTCTCACTTTTGTGGGGAGAGGTAAAAAAAACAACCAAACCAAACCAAACAAAACAAAACCCAAACCAAAACAAAACAAAAACCAGACAACATAAACAAAACCCTTTTTTTTTAAAGACAACTTAATCCAGTCTCTTTCAGCTCCAACTGAGAAATTGTGAACAATCATTGTCTAGTGATTTTGTGACACTCCAGATGTTTATTGCTTTCTCTCTGCCACAGCTTCCCTACTGAAGAATCGGATTGAATCGCTTCTTGAATGGAAGCTGCGAAATCTTTACTATTCCTTAATGTTTTCCTACCTTGACTTCTTTCTAATTGTGTTATACAACACCATGACAATGTTTTCTGGTTTGCTCACTGTTCCTCTCCTACTCATTCTTAACACTGTCTTCTTGTTTGATCACTAGTAAGCGCTGACGAGGCATATTTAGAGAACTAGATAAAATAGCTCCAATAGGAACTGATTGGAAAGGGAAAAGAGTAACCTGGCTGTGGGGAGGGCATCCTATACCATCCTGCTGTGCAATTAGTCTTCTGTAATACTCTAATATTCTGAAACAGGACATCTGTCCAGAACCCCAGCAGAACTTGGGCTTTGTGTTCAACCCCTTCAGGACTTTGTGAACTTTTCTCCTTAGTCTACAACTTTCAGTAATATGATTTCTCCAGGAGTTGTGGTGTTTTGGACTGTAGGGCTTTTTTGTTGTTGATTGGTTCGTTGGTTGTTTTTTGTTGGGTTTTTTTTGTTGTTTGGTTGGGGTTTTTTTAAAGTGACCAAAATGACTGTAGCTACCTGGAAATCTAACTCTTCATTAGGATTTAATTTCATCATAAAGCTATTGATATAGATACAGTGCAGAGATGAGTTTGAATGGTAAAAGGAAAAGAATCTGGTAATACAGATAAGCAAATTGGAAGAAGGGAAAATAAATAAAAAAGTCAGTGACAGAGAAAGATTTGAATGGTGCACCTGAATTATGCCTTCTTGGCACAGAGAAAGCAGATGAAAATAATTCCTTTCCCTGATTAGCAAAAGCACAGTTTACTGTTACAAGGAGGAAAACTTTTAACTCCTTAGAGGTACAAACTCTGCTGTTGGTTTCTTTCTGAGTTTTCCCACCCACTGGGTTAGAATTGGAACCATCCAATCAACTGTCACAGACAACAGCTGATCCAGCTGTTTGATGTCAGGCTTTCTGACCTCTGATGCTTATTCCTGTTTTTATTAGGATCACCTATTCCTGCCTGCTCAGTCTGTGAATAGTCATCAAAGAGTTAATTTACATCTTAGCATTAATGAAAGGATGGAAATTTCTAATAGGAGAATGGGAAACAATAATGATTTTCTGATAAGTTACTGCTTGTGCTTAGAAAGCAAAATGTACATCTCTAGTTAGGAAGGATTAGTTCTTTCATTTCTTGTTAAGTTGTTTTGTTTTCATGCACCAGAAAAATGCTATAATGCTTGCTTTGCAAAACCTTACAGAGAAATATATTCATGAATATATACATTACAGGCAATTTTTTTTTGAGGAAGGAAAACTAATAATAATAAAGAAAAACAACAGATCTTGAGTATGAAAGTGTTTCTTTTGGGACTGATTTACAATTCTACTTCTCAATATGTTTAAGTAGTACACACAGATGGTGGGAGAACTATACAAAGATAATGGATAAACTAGTGAGGGGGGCTGATTTAAAAGGAAAGGCCTTAACATTTGTATCTAATCAATATCGAAGTTTTAAGTCAGCTCAGCCTTATGTCCCTAACCAAATGACTGAGCATAAGTGTATTTTTATATGGCTCTTTAATGTTAAGTGACAAGGAAAGGCAGCCACATAAAAGTATTTGACATTCATAAGCATCCAAAAGACTTTCTGTCATCTTCTATTTATTCATTCACTAGACTAGAAAAAGCCACAGTGCTTTGTTTTTCCCCTTTCTTTCAGGGCAGCAGTCAATGCATCTGTGTCAAACCATAGCTCTTCTCATCTCTGCTTCATGGTGTCCATATCCCTTGCTTCCTCTTTCTCTTTCTTGTCGCTGAACTGCTTTTGTGTGCCCATTAACAGTGAGGATTGCTGCATCTGGAATTTCTAACTCCCAGTCTGAAAGGATTAAAGGGACACCAAGTGTACTTCTGCCGTGCCTGAAGTCTGTAACACAGCCTCTTGCAGCAGCAGCAGCAGCAGCAGCAGCAGCAGCAGCAGTAGTAGAATTGGTCTGAAAGTCGTTTGGGAAGCATACACAACCAATTTTAAGGGCCTTGCTTTAAGAGTATTTTATGTTCTTTACTCACGTAACATAGGAAGCTTTTACTATAAAAAATATTGGTAGTGTTTGACACCTTAAATTTTAGCTGGTGTGCACTCACTTCGTATTTTCAGCTTTGCATGTAAAATGTACCCAGATTGCCTGTAAAATTAAAAGTGGAGTATAGGAATGTTCATTTGTTTTTTGTTGTTGTTTTGTAGTTTGGTTTTGTTTTTTTTTTAATAAAGGAAAATTTCCTCTTTCTTAAAAATGTTTCATGCAGTTGGTTCTGATGTTTAATTAAGTCTGTCCAAGCGTATTTAGACCACTAAGCTACTGAACGAATTGTGTTGGAAAAATTTGAAGATTTTGCCATAAGAAAATAAAAACTTTTTTTTTGAAAGTCAGAGTTAAGAAAAAAGGCTTTCAGGAAAAAACACAGAAAACTTTTTGAGGTGTTCTAAGTAGTGTAATTGTCCCACTAAACAAAAAAACCCTCTGTGCCAAATAAAAGGGCCTCTGCAAGTTGGTGCATTTTGTCCCTTTTTAAAATGAACTCCTGAAAAACTTAGGCTTTTGAATTCCTATTTGTCTGCCCCTGTTAATAACTATTGAAAACGCTGTCTAATTTTAATTGTGTTGAAGAGAGGGAACAGTTTTAAGGGCACTTTTTGTCTTAAAGGTGTCAAGAAAGTGGACTGAGTCCCCCAGTCCTTCCATGGAAAGACTTCAGTGGGAACTTGAGGTTTACCAGTCCCTAGAGAATTGATATCTCACAGCATTGGAGAAACGAGTCAACCACAAGAAAAAGACTGAACTTCCCTTTATGCCTTACTAGATGAAAGAACCCAAACACAGTACACAAACCCACACAGAATGCAGCTACTCAAGGTCTGCCTTGTGCTGCTGGTCTTGTGAGGGGTATTTTAGGATTTGGGGGTTTTTTTTGTTTTTTATTAAAGGGATAAATATTTCAGCACTTTACTAGCTGGCACTAGAGAAAGCAAGGCCAAATGTCATGTTTTCTCTAGTGTGAGGGGTTTTTTTCTTCTCAGCTGGAAGAAAATTGAAGTTCTGTGGGATTCCTTGGTCGGTGTGTGTGGAAAACTATGGTGTTAACCTACTTTTCTGCCATCTCCTTCTACAAGTTATCATAACAGAAGTTTTCCCTTTTCCTTTGGAAGAAAAAGAGGACACAGTTAGGGCTCTTGAACTGCAGGCTTGCACAAGCAGGTAAATACAGGTGATCCTGATCAAGGATACAGGGTGCAGTGATATTCAAGTAATCTATGTGTGTCTTCTGTCCTAATAAGTTTCAGGGTCTTGGTAATCACTGTGCAGTAATGCCTAGGAGTGCCTTGCTCGTGGAGTGGACAGGAGCTGATGCTTTGAGGTAACAAAAAGGGACACAAATAGATGTTCTTCTGAAAAAGAAGGATATAGAAGTGGGAAAAATTCCTGAGCATGATGCTTCCCTTGGAATGATTTATGTCAGTGTTTCAACTGTGAGATTAATATTACAACATGCAAAAAGACAGAGCCACACTTTCTCCTCAACCTTTGCATTTCAATGTTTACTGTGACACCCCCGTTTGTAGCACACAAAGAAAAATTTAGCAAATTTAGGAACATGCAGCAGCTTAGTTAAGACCCACACAACTAAATTGTGTGAGTAGACAGAGTTTGCTTACCTAGCAAACACTGTGCATGCTTGCAGCTAAATTCTGCCTTGTATATTTAATTTCAGCCTCAGTCTAAACATACCGCTTTGGACCTGGGAAAAACAGGAGTTTAACAATGGAAGCGCTACTGATGACACTGCTGCAAGTTGCAAATGATGCCATTTTAGTACTTAGCTGATATTCAGGAGCTTTCAGTCTTGGGTTGAAGAGATCTGATTGAAAATCAGACACAGGCATATATGGAGAATTCCAGGTTCCCCAGTTGCCTTGAAGTTAAGTGGAGTGGGCACTTGATTATTATGAAGGCTAGAATTGGATTGAAGAATCATACTTAAAGGTGTAATAGAGCTCAGAAAGTGTCAGACCTTGGAAGTACCTAGCCCTTGATTGTAGCAGCTGGAAGTGATTTAACAAGTACTTGAGGTGACAGAATCAAATGCTTTATGTGATGAATGGGCTGTTTCAATATAGCAAATGATTTTGCTCTTTAAAAATCAGAATTAAACAGTTTGTTTTTTGTGAGGCATGAGATCACGAAGCAATGAAGTACATGTGTGCACGTACCCAGAGATGTAGAATTTCATGTTAATCTTGTCTTTATTATCATATGTTCACTTTTTTTTTTTAAATTTCCTACTATGCACTGGTCATTCTGGGGGAGGGGAGGAGTCAGGGTGTATTTTATGCATAAGAGTGTCCTAGGAAGCTGAAATAGCATGACTAAGGTAGAACCAGTTCTTTGCCTTAGTGACTTATAATATGAAAAAATATGTTTGCTAAATAACACTATCAGTCAAATTTAAGAGGCAAATAATTTCAAATTTCTGTCACATTTGTCATATTTGGCAATTGGGAATCCAGGTATACTTACACAGAGCTGGGAGGACATACCTCAAATTCATGAAACGGTGGTTTTGTCCAAGTAGTGCCCCATCTTAGACTCAGCCATATGGCCTGCTTAACACTTGCACCTATAATTCAGGTATACTGCCTTAAAACAAGTTCCACTCTGCTTGACACCCCCACAACGTGACAGAAAGATTTTTTTTTCCTTCCTTTCTTTGTGGCCAAGGCTTTATTCTTTGTCTTCCTTATTACAGAAAAAGAAAATCCCCCTCAACCAAACTTTCCCTAAAAAAATAAATCAAACTTGAACCTGATCCTTGTAACTCTGCAGTGAACAGAACAGTTAATTATATTCTCTTGCATTTTCTATAGGAAAAGAAAAGTGCAGAGATGAAAGTTGTTGGTTTGGGGTTTTTTTGTCTTTGTACTAATCAGAATTTCTTGGGCTGTTACTGCTCTGCTATTCCTGAGGTTGAATTGTGAATGCTGAGCAATGGACACAGCCAGTCTCAAGTGACAAACAGAAGAGAAATTCTATTTTTAAGATCAATGCTTTAACTTAACTCCGGGAACACCTTTGAATGCCAAAGCTGACTTCGTGTTGAAATGTTGCATGATTTTTTCACTGTCCCTGGTGATTTATGATCTAATGTGGGATCTGAGAGGGTTGCAGAAGGCTGAGGTTTCTTTTTGGGCAAATTACTATGACTGATTTAGTGAAAACCGGTTGGAAGTAAAAAAGAAAATCAGTCTCCTTTTGCTTCTCCTCGTCAGCAACAAGATGCCCCCTGCCCTTTGAGCAGACCCTGAGCTCCACAATTTGGATAGGTCCAGCCTGAGCTCACGAAAGCTTGATATTGTCCCTCTAACTTGCATCTCTTGGGTTGTGTGTTGACTGCTAACCTGAACAACACTGAGCAGAGGCAGCAAATTTTTGCAGATTCAAGGTTTTCAGAACCCCTACTGAAATGCCTCTGATTTGACTATTCACCAAATCAAGTATGTAGAAACACAATATTCCTCTTTAAATCGTGCACTATCTCTTGAACACTGGTCTACCATGCACAGAAATCTCAAATGTTTTCTTCTCTTGTACATGAGACAACACAATATCTATATACAGGGTGTGAATATTCTGGCACATCAGGATTTTGGGTAGGACAAGGCCTTCAGTCCTACACTGGAGCATCCCTTCACACAGCATCTTCCTCTTTCTCCAAAAGAAGATGACACCAATGTTTATCTGTTGTTATTTGACTTCACATCCCAATCATTCCTGTTAAATGCAAAAAGACCATATATTTGCAAGCAGAAAGTGGATACAGCTCCCAGAACTGAAGATTCATATACAGCAGAGTATCTCCTAAGCAATGAGATGTCATAAAATAGATACAGAGAGAAGGAATTTCACCAAGTTCAACCTCCACCTCAGGAGAGAGAGAACTCCAGCATTAGGTCAGATTTATATTCATTTATACTCATGGGTGCTACCTCTCAGTATCTGAAAAACATATGTTGTTACATTTCCCCCAGAAGTAAAAAACAGGCTTAAAAAGAACACCTTTTATTTTCTTCAGGGATATTTGCATAATTACACAGAGTATGAGTGTTAATGAAGAGCTAGTAATAAAACTGGATGAATTAGCATGACTGAGTGACTTAACGCAATCCTGTTGATCATACAGTGAGGGGTGGTTTGCATTTTGCCAGATCTTTTTTTTTTTAGCCTATCTCTTGCAATTACACATTTGAATTTGAACTTTAATTATAGCTTTATTTCATGAACATGAAACTTCATTGACTTAAGTGTTTACATCAGTAGAACACCTATTCTAAAATATGTGCACCTGACAAAATTCTTAATGAATGCCTCAACACCACCCCCAATAAGCACATTTTGGAGTCATTCCAGTGAAGGAGGTTTTTTTCTTTTTTAAATATGTAGTGTGTGCTTTTGTATGCTTTTAACTTGCAGGGTAAATTCTTTTTTTTTATTTTCAAAATCAGAAATAGCGAAGTGAGTAATGGTGGGAAACAGCTGTTGAAGTAGGATATTTCTTCAGTAACATCATTATCCCCCTTAAAAACATTAATGCCTCTTCCATTGCCTTTTTTCCCTGTACTGTTTGTTACTGGTCTGCAGCTAAGTTGGTTACCTCACCTCTGGGACATCCAGGTGCACAAGGACAAGTAAGAACAGCTGAGAAGGAAGAATTTCACCTTAACCAGATCACTTTGTACTGAAGAGGAGCACTTTGTGGGTTTTGTGCTTCTGACTCTATTTTGGCAGGGGGACGAAATCACTAGAAGGTAGTAAATTCCAGATTTAGGGAAGAATAATTTCTTGATCCCAACAGGACTTTAGCTGTGAAATCAATAGGGTACCTGTGAGTTTGGCTTTTAGGTACAATTAAACCCCACTGCTTTCAGTGAAGCTTGGCCATACGGCCCGTAATCTCACAAAAAGTCAATTCTGTGTCCCTTTGCCTGCTTAAACATGCCTGGAAATATAACAAAGTACCAGTGTGTATCATTAGGGGATGAAACAACTTGGATTTCCCCCTCTTCCCCTTTAGACATTCTCAAAAAAAACATACCCTTAAGCTAATAGTGGCAACAGGGTTAGTGAAAAAGAAGATTGTGTTAAATGTTTGAAATTTCTGCTGTCATCATCATTTTGGCAGGGAATTGCTAAAAGTTTCAATATCAAGTTTGCATAAAGGGCATCTTTACTCAGAAACTTTGCAAGTGTTTTTGCAGCCAGAAAGAAGAGGTTTGGCTACATTGTCTCGCTCTACATTTTTGAGATTCCTCATATTGTCCCACTTATAGGACTGGAATACTGAGATCATCAGTCCCTGAAGCTAACTGCAAAATATTCAAGCACAAAGAAAAATGCTGAAACTTAACAGTGAATGCATTCCTTCCCTGTTCCCATTTTGCCTCCAAAGCTGGAACAGGCAGGGAGATATATATGAACCTTGACTTTTATTAAAATAAGTGTCAATGATAATTTAACATTGCTTATACGTATAAAATATTCAATATTCTATAACATATAGTAACTATATTTAAATATATACTTTATTATTTAATATAAGAAAGGATAGAGATTTTGGTAAACAATGTGACCCAATATATGGTTTCATAAAAAAATAAGGAAGATAAGCTTATAGTTCATGGCTGATCTGAAGTGAAAACCTCTATAGGTGTAGAGTAAGAAAACTGGAATTGCACTCAGGAGGTTAACAGCCAGAAATATGTATATTGTGGTACATACAGCCTGCAAGATTAATGCTGTCAGAAAGTCACATGCAAGGGTAAAGAAAGTTTGAAGTGAAGTTGAAATAAATTTGGCAGGTCATACACTTTTTTGACAGCAAAAATAAATAAAACATTTTGTATGGTTAACGCACTGTAAGATAACCAAGTCCATACTGAACACCAAGAATTAAGAGAATCTCTTCTACCTAGTTAAGTGTATCTGAGAACTCAGAAAGTGTTATTTGTAGAAATAGATGAGCCAAGTTGGTTTAGGAATACCCTGGTCTCTTAGAAAATAGAGGGAGTGTCCCTATTCAAAGCAGGGCATCTTCATTCAGAGTTCTGCTAATCATCAATGCAGGCAGAATTTTGCCCCAAAGCAGACACAATGCTGTCTGCATTAAAGCCCAGGACTTTCACAGTGTTTTCTTCTGCATTTTTGAGTCAAACTTCATGTCTTTTCTCACTGGTTTTAAATCTGTGCTAGTAAATTAACAAAATATTGAAATTCTTGAAGATGCTTGTGTCAGATGCGGAAAGAGAGAGAGAGAGAGAAAGGGAGTTTCAGTTTAGGAATTTATCCAGAGTGCATAGGCCTCTTTTAGTGACTCCTGGGTTTACCATTACATCTTTTCTCCCTGTAAATCTGTGCCTATCTTGAGTATATAACTTATTTCTAAGAAATAATTTTGATAGTTAGTATGTAGATATATCCACACAGATTTTTCAGCTGTTGCTACTGTTACTACAGATTATTATTGACCTCAATATTTTTATTCTTATTTCAGTGTTTTTTCCTGTCCTTTTATTTTGTCATCTAACTAGTAATACTCTTTGACTTGTATCATTAAATGTGTATAAGTGTGAAGAAGCCACTGCAAACAATTAACAAAATTATTTTAATTGTCCTCTCTTGAAGTTATTTGCCTAGCAAAATCTGAAGGGTACCAGCAAAATCAGAGGTATTTCTATGGGTGGCTGTTCCCATTAAGGACCAGAAATTTTGCCTCTCATACTCTTGTCCTCGCCTTGTGCCCCTTCCCAAGATGGAAACTTCCACTGAAATCTTGCAAACATCACACTAGCCAAAAAAACCTTACATGAAGAGACAGTGAAATTTTAAAATTATATTTACCTGAGACCAGGTCAGTTGGTAAAACATCACTGATGTATCTCAGAAAAAACTACAAAAACAACAAAAAGGAGAGGTTTTGGTATGGTATTATGATGGGTTGTTATTGGCAACAGTTTAAACTGCTAAATCCTGGAGGATGGAACAGGCTCTGAGCAATGAACAGATTTGACAGGTGGGTTCATATGTGAATTTCTTCGTTGCTTCATGAAATTCAGGCTGAGAGTTTCAGTTCAGGTACATCTGTGGAGAGCTGCTCATCTGAAAGTGATACACTGTAGGTCCCTGTAATTTTTTTCTGTGCAAGAAATATTCCTTTGCTACTTAGAGCTTCTGCTTAAAAGCATTTCAATCTCTTAACCTTTGAATCTCTTTCCAGCTGTCTTCTATAGGCCAAGCTATGGCCTTTCTGCTTAAGGCTGGTAAGGATCCTTTAGACCAGGCAGCTGTCTCCTGCAGCTGTGTCTATCCAGGGAGGGAGTAGCATGGAGGGAAAAGGTGCTCTGAAGCACAGTGTCCCCAGGGATGCCTAGAGACATGAGTTAAGAGCAACTCTGGTTATCTGTGCAAAAATGGTGTGCTGTTTTCTCTCACACTTGCTGCTTTGATCTTGCTTATCAGTCTGCAAACAAAGCTCATGGAGCCAAGCTTCTCCAGTGCTCTCCTCTCCTGTTGTGTGTCCTGGTATTTGCCTTAAAGTAGCTGCCTCTTGCTGATTTGAAAATTACCTGTCTCTCATTGACACGCACAGGGACAGCCATGTTTTATGGCATTTTGACTTCTGCTTTTCCACTTGAGAATTCAGCAACAGTCATCTTTGGTTTCCCCCTTTAACAAACCCAACATTGATCTTGCAGATCATGCACACTGCACTTCCAGACAAGATAGATAATGACTTGAACTGCAGCAAATGGGACTATATGACATCACACTTTTGTGAGCAGACAAATCTGTAATCTTATTTAGCTTGACAGGTATAAAGGGCATTTCAAAAACTGATTATATCTGCTGTGATTTTAAGAAGGTCTGTGATACAACTGGAAAATCTTCACCCAACCTATTCCCCAGAGAACAAACTCTTCAAAAGAATAACGCAATGCTACTTATTTGGGGCATTAAAATACACATTAACCTTTCTTAATACCTTGTGGAAAATATATAATATTAGTCCTGTGAAGATTACAGGGGTGAGAGTGAGGTACTAGACCTGAATCTCAATCAAATCTGGGGAGCTGTGTCTTCAACCCAGCTTTGCAGATCAGTGTGAAAGAAAAAGCTGAACATGAAGAACATCTGAATTGTTTAATGAAAATGTGGATCTGTGCTGATTTTGCAGATCTGTCTCTTATTGTGAAAGCCCCATCACCAGCTGTGGATAAGATTCATAAGCATTTTCTGAAGTTTCCATTAATAGTCATATTAAAACCAGCTGTGACAGACTTGTGTTGCATCAGTCAAGATCAATGCATGTTAACAGCACTTACCTGCTGGACACCACCTTTGGGAGTGAGATGCACAGACCTCCCTTAGCTGGATCCTATTCTCTTAGCAAAAGGTTTTCAGTAGCACCTGGGTTGTCATGACTGCCCAATTGCAACAGGGGAAAGACCAGCAAAAGGAAATGCTGAAATTCAAAGTTTAGTTTCCTGAAGCTCTAAAACCCAGAGTTAGCAGCTGTGGGGCTGGGATTCATAAAGCCAGTTCTGCACTTAGATGTCAAAGCAGCCTCTTTGCATGTGGATTCATTTCACACTCATTTTTTTTTTTTCATTTAAAGCATGGCTGGCACAGGTGCTCATCTCTGACACTACCCTTGTTCTGCAAAGTGCCCTGATCAGATAGCTGTGGGCACCCCCACTTCTCTCTCTGGAGCTGTGCCACTGGGAAAGAAGGCCAAAGTAAAGGTAGGCAAGTAGAAGTGATGGCCCTCGACTTTCCTTCTGGAGGGGTGGTTCAGGGATGAGGGACTCGTAAGGACTGTTCTCAGACACTCAGAAGTTTTACAGTGTAGGTAGGATTCAGGGCAATTCTCAGTCTTGCTCTTTAATCCTGCTGCTGAGCCACCCCAGTAATTTTGGCTTTGCATGTCTCACCCTAGCTCTCTGAGACTTTTGTCATGGGCAGGTGATTTACTCTGCACATCATCTCTGATGCCAAAGGGGAATTTTTCTGCATAGTCCAAAGGAAAAGCATTTAAAAATGTTTTTAATACGTCATAGACCTTTAGAAACTGTCACGCCTCTGACAAATTTCTGTATGTGTCTCTATGGCTGGAATTACAATCCTTTAATCTCTGATTTTTAGTCTAATCTTTACAAAGGCAATTCTGCAGTAAATATTTTTGTTAATTCCTCCCTCCTGGCTTTTGATATCAACTATGTGCCTGGTTCTGCTTCCACTAAGATGAACAGAAATACTTTACTGATTATCTCGGTGAGGAGAGAGCTACAGGGGCAGGGGGAAGGGGTTTTATGGCTTCCTGTTATGTCCTGCAGGAACATAATGCTTCTGCTAATTGTCATAGAATAAATTTTAAATTTGTGTAGTGTGAACTGATAAACTTCCTGTAGAAGGGATTCTTCCTGTCTGTACAATGCACCTTGAGGCAGTCATGCAGGTTGAAATTAGGCTTGGTTTCACAGCAATTTTGATTTTGTCCCATAGGGCTCTTCCTTCTATTTCTCCTCCTGGTTCGTGCATTGGGGATGTTCCTTAGGTGGGTTAGACCCATATCTTTAAACACTGCACTGAAAAGCACTGTCACTTTAGCAATCACTGCTCATCTGAACAGCCTAGAAGCAAAGCAGAAGCAGAGTGAGTGTCACCTCTCTGCTTCAAAAGAACAGTCTGTGCTGCCGGAGTCCTGATGGAAGTTGTCTCCAACAGAAGGGTGCGATTCAGCTGCTGACAGGAACAGTCTTGACAAGCAAGCTCTAAGGTCCCTCTGTGTGTATGACAGCGATTGAAATATCAGTTCTTGAAGAGACGGGCGTGTATTTTATTGGCCCAGTGCTTATTTTTACATGTTAGAATTGCTTTTAGCTGAGGAGAGGAGGTAGAAAAAAATGATCACAAAACACCATGAAGAATATGTATGTCTTCAAGAAAACTCCACTTTGGAAAAGAAAATGTATAGTACTGATAGCAATTCCCTGCAACTTCAGTCTTGTCCTCGTTGTTTTGTAAGCTCAGAACAAGAAGCAGCTTTGAATGTAAAATCATAACACACTTATTAGATATTTTGAAACATTCCACATCACTTGGTAATAGTTGAAGGACAAAGAATAGATTGGAAGTAGAAAATCCTATTTCACTACTTCCAGGTATTTTTAGTCATTGTGTTCATTTTGGATATGAGAACAGTAACATATATATATATACATACATATATATATATATATATATAAAAAGAATCTTTCTGCCCTTTGAGAAAATAAAAATCCCACTTAAATAAAAGAAATTGCATGTTACTCCAAATGGAAGTCTATAAAATGGGCTCAGAAAATCAAACCCACAAAACAATCTTAAGCACTTGCAGTGTCCCTTCTTGTGGGGAAAATAATTGATTGTGTTAATACTACCAATGAATAATCATGCAAACATCCATATTATTTCACATTCTCATTGACCTTATTCTGGCAAAAGCCTCTTGACTACAGTAAAAATTTTTATTTGAAAGGCAATTAAAGCACAGTCTAAATTATTTTACTGATGAAATCTTAGGTATCACAGGTGGGCAGAGGAAATGAGAAAAAATTGCCTTACATCTGGATAAGACTCAATAGTGTTTTCTAGCATTCATGTGCATTATGGGCGCTGTATTTCAGACAATGAAATAAAGACACTTGCTAGTGAACCAGACAATAGGTCTTTAAAACTGTCTTCAAATACTTCGATAAGCTTTGTAAACAATTTCTTCATTTATTTTTAAATTATCAAAGGCCCGAATAATTTCTCTTCTTTACTGCTTTGTTCCTTCATGGATTTTGTAATTATTATTATTATTTCTAAGGAAAACTGATCTCCTACGTAAAATTTCAAATCAAAAGCATCTGATTTTTACTTAGATATCCAGAGTTTTCATAACCAAAGTTCACGACCAATGACTAAATCCTGATCAACAGTCACTTTATTAGTCTTTGTAGACAAGAACTTATTTTATTAACTGATTATTTATGTTGGAATAGGGGAGCCCTTGTGCTGTACAAGCATGAATTGATGGGCTCAGCTTCTAAAAGAAACTTCTGAACCCCATTTTGGCATGGTTGGGCTTTTGATAAAATTTGTTTGGTTTCATTTTTCAAGAAAAATACCAAACCCAAATATTACAGTGCATGCCTTAGGTCACCCCTCAGCCCAGCCTGTTGTACTGTTTAACGAAATTACTTTGATTTTTCCCTAGTATCCTGGAAGGGACTGAACTTCTACTGAAGAATGTTGAATTCCCTCACAGCCTGTCAAGTGACACACTGTGACAACAGTACTTCTTGCTTCTGTGCCTCTTCTTTCCAAGTGCTAATGAAATACTCCCCATGAGAAAGTCTCAGTTAACACTCTCACAATGAAAAGATTTTAACGTCTGTAGTCAAGCACGAATTTTTTTTTTTTTAACTATACAAACAATTTGATCCAAAATAGGACAAGCAGCTGCCCTACTTGCATTATTTTTCTCATCACTTCCTGGGTTGAGAAAATGTGAATTAACTGCTTTTCAGATTTACAAGTTGTTTTGCAAGTCGACAGTCCCAGCAACTTCTTAATTCCATATGAAACTGGCTGTTTCTGGTTCCAGGGGAGGGACTAACACAGTGAAAATGTAATGTAATGGATCTAAACTCTTTTTCCTCTGAAGCCCTTCGTGCAAATTCAGAGCCTGTTTCTGATTTGTGTTCCCAGAATGACACAAAACCCTGGGGAAAATTTTCCACCTTTAGCAGAAAATCACTGAATCTCCCCATGGTAGAGACCAACACATGTGCCTAATTTTGCACCCTGTAGGGTGTTATGGCATAGGGATGCTTGCACAGGCACTGGGCCACAAAATGAAAGATTCCTAAAACAATTAAGGATGAGGAAACATCACAGAATGCCAGGGAAAGACAAGAACAAATACACTTGAGTCAAACTCCCAGCAGTTTGGAGTCTCATACTTCTAACTTGGTTGAAAAGAAAGGAAATCAAAAGTTCTGTCTTTCTTTGAGGGTGGTGAGGACAGTGAAAGTTACTTCCCAGAACACATTCCAGCTTGTCTTCTGCAAAAGTCTTTAAAAGTCTCTTTGGAGCACCTGTCTGTTCTGAAAATAATTCATTTTGTCATGCCCAGTAACACGCTTGTAGTTGTTTCATGAAGGCTTATGTAGCAGTTTCACCTCTAGCTTTACCCTCTGTTATACTACATCACAAACTCATTTAAATAGTGATATTAATGTTTTTAGAGATCACTACAAATGGTTGGCAGCATCATTGCAGTTAATGTCTCATGGGAGCTATACAAGGGAATTTTATCAGCTTGAGGCTGAGGTATTTGATGAAGTAATAACAAACTAGCTTTGAATTGTCTTTCATTACCCTTTATCTCTCCTAGAGAGAATATAATCTTATTCAAATTATAATGGCCTCTGTTATCAATGTGGTTTACTATTTATTTACCTGCACATGGACATGCAAATGTACATGCATTCTCCTCTTTTTACCGTACCTGTAATGAAATTCCCTCACTATCAGAATCATGCATGATCACAAATTACAAACTAGTTACTCGGAAGTGTAATTTCCTTAGCATTAAAAGCATTAAAACCAAAATTAAAATCCAACTTTTTTAGGAAAAAATAAAACTACCTTGATAAGGAGTAAAATCCAATCATTAGACTTTAAATACACCTTCATTTATCTTTCAGACAAACATGATATTCTACTCCAGAAATAGATAGGCTGCCTCATGTCTGGGCAGAGAAGGAGACAGGAAGAAATGTTTAAGTAGTGCTGCAGGGGGAGGGAAGTCCTGGGGCTGGAGCACAGGAAGAGATCCAAATGGCAAAGCTTTGGCTGTCCCTGATCAAATCACCTAAACGTTTCTGAGGCCAGGCTCATATCAACCAAACAGGTAGAAATGTAAGAGATGTGTCACAGAGTTGTAAGTTACTTTTATTAATTACTCAGTGATTACCAAATACTCAGCAAAGAAAAGCAATCTATAAGTGCAGAGTTAGGGCACGACTGAAGACAGATACAAGGAAAATATATTTTTGTTAAATGACCAGGCAGCAAACCAACTGACTATATGCCCTGTTTAGAAGACTACACTGAAAAAAACACCAAAGCCTACAACCTTGCTCCAGTAAGAGCTGCAAATCACACAGTGGTTATCAAAACATTTTGTTACTTTTTCTTCTTTTGAAAGGCTTCTACGGTAAAAACAGGTGAGTGGACTGTTAGGATTGCTTTTTTCTCTATTATCAGTTCAGGTCATTCAATTCTGACTCAGGGGATTTTTCTCTTTTTTTTTGTGTGTTACAGGATCTAAATTCTTCCCTTGCAGACAGAGGACAGCCTGAAAACTGGCTCTTTGGGCTTATCCTGACAGACGCACTGGATTTTTCCCTGCCGGTTTGCCATAAGGCCATTGATTCTGATCGATTTCTAGTCAGTGTTTACTTACTGTCACTTTAATTAAAACCAGGCAAGGGGAAGTGATTATTTAAGCCTGCCTTATCAGACCAGCACTCAGACTGAGGACAAATACTCTGCTGAAAACGAGATATTTTTTACCATACAGTCTTCGGGCTTATGTCACGGGCAAGTGTTAAATATGATTTCTATTCATCCTTTTCAACACAACTAGATAGAAACCAGGCTTGTAACAATAAACAATACCCAATAATATTTATAGCAGTATCTATATTAAGCTTTCTTTGTAACATGAATAATTTGTTGTTGCAATGTATCTGAAACAACCAGATGTACATAAATACTGCATAGACAATAGGGATATTCAATCCTGAGCAGATAAAAGGCTTACAAAGCAAAGTGGAACCAGAATTTAAGAACAATATACATACACTTAAGTAGATTTAAAATAAGAAATGAAGTTCAAAGTTTGCTGAATGACAGAGAAGCAAAGATGCTCAGCAAAAAGTATGGAAACACCTAACGTGTAAAAGCTGATCAAGACAGATTTTTGCTTAAAATTCAAATTGCAAATAATCTGGAATTAAGAGGTAGAGCTCATAAATTTTAAAAATCATTCCAGGAGATTTTTGTGGGTTTTTTTAAATAGAAGTGTTTCTTAATGAACAACAAAATCGTTGTTTGAAATGGGAGCTAAGGTGAGATGACCTTAAAGCATAGTTCTTTTCTGTTGTAAAAGTAGATCAAATTCATCAAAAGCATGTTTTCTACATCAATAGGCCAAAAGTGACCAGGGACGCCTAGGCTGAAGTATGACAAAAAGAGGAAAGAAATGGTGATTTCCCACGGTCAACAAAACAAGTACACTGAAAGGCCATGAGATATTTCACGCTGCTCTTGATAATCTGGCACCCTCACACACTGATTTTGTAGAAAGGATACCCTCACAGCCACAATGAATACTGGCTGGTACTTCTTATAGAGGGATGCAGATTCTAGAGGATGAAAGCTTCCTCCAGAGTGCCAGAGGTGTCAAAGCTCTAGATCAGATGCCAATACAAAAAGGGATTGGGACTTGCAGGGGTTACAGTTTCTGAAATCAGGGTTAAACCCGGGCCTTAAATGATACAAAACCAACTCGGAGTTCTTCCTTTTAGTACATTAAACAAAACCCTGAAGTCTTTCCTGTTGCTTCTGTTTTACAAATTTTCCTTATTATTTGCAGAACAGGGATTTTAACCCTTCTAAAGAAATCTTGTGCAATTCTGTTTAATCCCCCCTCTACTCTCAGTTAGATTCAACATCATAATTTCTATCCTGTTCTAAATTTTGAGCAATTTTCTGCGTGTGCTGAAGTAGCCTCAGTATTATACTTGCTACTTAAATGATCTTTTATAATTCTTGTGCAAAGACTATCAAACAGCTTAGCAAATTTATTAAATTTATTATGTGCTGTCAAATTAAAATAATTTTTTATCATGTCAAGTGACAGTTTTTAAAATTTATCTTCAAAGCATGGAAATGAGTTCACAATCTGAATTTAGCTTGCTTGTTTGCTTCACTTATTTACAACATTATAGTCTTTACAAAGTTTTCAGATGAGATATGAGAGAGAACAGTAAACTGTAAAGAGTAAACTATTGAATGTGTAAATTTTCAAGAGAGACTCAAACCACATTTTGGAATTATTTTCCCTCTTGAGTTGCTCAAAGTTTGAATCCTGAGCCAAATTTTTTGGGTTTGAGCCTTTCCTGTAACTGCTTACAGCTTGTAAGAAGTACTACTCATATTGTAGATACAAAGGACTTAAACTTTTACTTAAAGGAAATAATATTCCTAACTTGATATTCATGTTTAAAGCTTCAGCATTTTTTAACTGCTGGAAGTGGGCGAGAAGCAGCCAAACCTACGCCCTGGAACTTACATTCCCTTCAGGCAGAAAAAATCCAAGTGTGTTGACCTTTCAAGATTACATAGAGGCTTAGGAATATACTCAGAACTTTTGATGGTTAAAGAATACGGGATTTTGTCTTTTAGCCTCTCTTGGCATTTGTGAATTCTGAATATCGAGTGTACTCCTTTGCAAAATGTTTACCTACTTACCTGTTTAACAAGAAATGTCTCTCATAAATCAAGAGAGTAAGCAAATAACATTTTGGGAATACGTAGGGACAAAAAGGGGCTTGGAGTCATGATGTGTCATCTGCACTGCCAAAAGGCATTATATGACACTCTTTATCTCTGTGGATGGTTGCCTGTATTTAACATGGTAAAGGAATACATATAATTTTACATATGCTCTATAAATACCCATAACAGGAATGAATCCCAATCAGTATGTCCCCAGAGCAGCGTGTTTCAAAAAAACTTTTTCTCCTAGCTCACCCTTCTGAATCACCAAGGGCATTTTTGTATTTATTTCTAAATTTTATTTCTTCTCCTAGGAAAAAGGGGGACTTTTTGCCTAGCCATAACAGGTTGGGGGTATGGTTCATAATATACGTCCAGTCTTTAACTGGACTGCTGTCGTGGGAGTGAACCTTGTTCCTCCTACTGCCTCTGTCAGTATGCTGGTCCATGATAGATGTATTTTATGGATATTCAAAATGTACCTAATCACTATGACAATTTTGTTATTGTCAAGCAATTCTATTCAGAAATACATCTGGATATACACCAAAGGTAGGTCTAACCTATAAAGGTCAAAAATTAATTCAGACCTGAAGCTGTCTGAACGTGCAGGATATAGAAGCAAGCATTTAGTTTGGCTGTTTGCAGAGATAACATCCGGTCAGGAATTGTTTCTGTTTGTGAGGGTATAAAATTTCCAACTTTTGTGATGGAAAAAAAGAAAGGATTTTATCTGACATAGGTGTCTAGTCTGTTTCCAGTGAGACATTGCCACTTCTTCCCCAATCAATTAGGGAGAACTAGTTTGCTAGTTAGGGACTAGCAAAAATCTCCCAATTCAATAGGCATTATGTTGTGAAAAATGGAACATAACTGGTCACTTTGAGAATTGACTGAAGTTTCAGTCCTTCTTTTTTTTTTTAAGAAAATTGCCTCCCAAAACCCCTCTTAGCAGACTTTTATCATTGAAAAAAAATTTTTTTTTTACAGACATATCCCTATGTACATGGCCAGTGAGCTCTTGCTCAAAAGGGCACAGAGGAGCACTGGGATTCAGCACTGAACTCCAGTCAAGGATCTCAGAAAAAGTAGGTCAGTAATTTGATATTGTTTCACTTTCTCCTTCTGCATCTGCTCATCTAGTGACATTGGACTTTCCCTGCTCCCTAGTTGTTAGATCTCTGGAATACCAAGCCTGTGACATCTCCACAATACTGTGCACTGAATTAGCATGTCAGTTCTAGCTCACATTATGAAGAATGCAAGGAAAATTTGATTGGTCTCAGCTAATCCAGAATCTTCACGGCCACTATGCATGCTCTGCTTTCCTTTCATGTGAATTTGGTCCTCTGTGACCAACCTCATTGGGTGAAGGTTATGGGAACACCACTTCTTTATCCATATATCTGTGGATTTATTCAAATGTCAGTGGGCCAGAATGTCTCCATAAGCCCAAATGTGCAAAAAGTCACACCTTTCTCACCAGCCTACCTTCTCACCTTAGCTGAGGTCTTTGGGAAGAGGAAACAACCCACCTGAGGATGGCTGCTGTCCTCATGTTTCCTCTGGCACCATTAAAATCCACTCCCACCCCACCCAAGTGATAAGTGCAGCCTTCACTTTGAGCCTGCCAACAATAATATATCCTGATAATAACAGTACCAGATATTATTTATAGCAGATTATCACACATGACATTACAGAATTCAGCTGTGATGCAAAAATGAGTGGGATACCTTCTGGCTGGTGCTTCATGTCAATGCTTGAATATTCTGGCATTTTGTGTGCCCACCTAACTCCAATAAATCAATCCTATGGGGCATTCACTAAGAAAGGGGGGATGTCTGTGCAGTGTCTGCAGATGTAACTTGTGAGACTTCCAGTGGTTTAAACATGTGACAAGGGCAGATTTCTGCTTAAGTTTTTAAGAATAGGAATTACTAATATTTATAAATACTTCCAGTGTCTGAGCCCAGTTTCTGCTCTAAGCTGGACATATTTGTTCTTTCTTAAAAGGAAGAGAGTTGGGAGAGTGGATCTGTTTTACCATCCATCTCAAGCCAGTCCTAGACAGAAGGGACACTTCAGACTACTTCAGTGAAGTGCACTGGAGGGTCAGGAAAGCAATTATACTTACATATATACATTAATACTGGAAATTTTCTAGTCATCCCTGCTAGACTTTTCAGGATGTTTGAATGGGTCTTGGAATCACACTGCTAGGATCAGAAACCAACAGTTTCTGTTTTGGACCCCACAGAAGGGGCAAAAAAGGGAGGTTTTGTACACCTTAGGCAAATGCAACAGTCTGATGCTAAAGTGAATAAAGCACAATAGAAGTTCTATTGTGAAAAAATTGCATCACTTTCAAATGACCCTTTTCAGTTTTTTAAAAGGCAGAAAGTTGCCCATACCATTCTGAGCACTCTACAATATACCGACATAAATTTCAGCTTTGTAAAAAAAATCACAAGCATATAACCCAGCTCCTCCTGTGTATGTCCAGGGCCACTACTGCTTATTTTAATAACATAAAAAAATAGTTCATACTATTTTACCATCAGAATCTGTTTACCTAGGGAGGTAATATCAGTTCTTTTCTACAAGAAAATTGGTTATTAATTTTCAATCAATTGTCACCTGGAAAACTGGTCTGGTTATTGTAATATATTTAAATGTTACACAAAACATTATTTTGTCAGCAGAATTTTTATTAGTGGTGTTGCTAGTTGTCACTATTAATATTTTGGAATAGTAAGCCCTAATATTTAAGAATTTATTTTATATATTAAGTAGGATTTTGTATGTCCTCCAGATAAACTGTTTCATTAAAGAACAAGTGTGCATGCCAACCACAGCATTACTCCACATTGACCTTAGCTGTGAGAATACATTTGGCAAACTTTATTGCCTATGATGTTTCTTAAAGACAGTATTTATAACTTCCCCTATTTCATAACAGGAGGAGGATCGTTGTATGATCCCATCCAACGTAGTACAGATACAAAACCTCAATCAGGAATTCCTATATTAAGCCCATAATTGCTGTATACCAATACAAAGTCAATATTTCTCACATCTGGGGAGAAAAATGCAGTGGAATACAGAAAGTTTGAGAAATGCTTTACAATATGGTTCAATAAATATTGCATGATGACAAATAAGTGTTCAACGGGGAAACAGACAGAGCAAGTGATACTGAGAAATTTAGTGTGGAAACAAGGGTTCAAAGCCCTAAAAAAAATCACTTTCTTATTCTCAACAAGTAGAAAAAGAATAGACTGCAGCCTCCTTGGCGCCCAAAGTCAACAGAATTTCACATGTGATGCTAAATAAGACAGATCCCTTCTTGCCTTTGGCAATCAAAATTTGTAAACTTCTTATCTCTACTGGCAGTGCAAAAAAGGTACTGGAAACACTGATTTTCGCTGGAAAATCTGATGCATGTTTAAAAAACCTAAGCAAGCAGTGTTAGCAGAGTGTGAAATACTCTGAATCTGTCAGTTATTTTAAAAAGCCTTATATCCTTAGTAATTTTAATGCTCGCTTGAATACACACTGCATTGAAACCCTTGGTTTTCCAGTGCTCCTGGAGAGTAGCAGTGCATGACAGAATTAAGTTTTGAAATCTTCAGGATCCTTAGGCCTTAAAGCACAAATGTGTTCAGGCTGTTCTATGTTTCCTCATCTTGGATCCCACCAAAACACACTAAAACAAGAATTCCTGTGTACAGAGCTGCTTTCAGGGTTGAGGCCTTTCCCATTAATCTTTTTAAAGGCCCGGAGAAGACTTGAAAGGCAAAGATGGAGTAGTGAAAGAAGATTTTTTTGGTGTTGTTGTTACTGATATTATTAGATAAAACACAAACAACCACAGGTTTTATTGATCACCCCCCATCCTGTAGCAAACTATCAGCCCAGCAATCATATAAGGAGATGGTCTTGCATGGAAATGAAAATCATTTAATGACACAGAGAAAAACAATGAGAACCACTGTTTCCAGATAATTTATACAGCTACTGAAGCAATCTTTTCCTTTTTTTATGAATTGAATTCACAGGAGATTTGTGGAAGTTGCCTGTTAGGTCAAAGGTTAGTGCTTTATCCACTTAATCATTCATCCCTGCTTGATTAATAGACTTTTTAAACAGAATCATATATTAATAATGTAGGCTTTAACTGGGCATCTCGATCAAAGAGCAGATTTTAGAAGTTGATTGGTTTATATCCTCTAGGCCTGTGATAAATGTCTAGAGATTTCTTGTAGTCGTTTTTTCTTGTCATTTTTTCATTCTGATATTCATTTCTCTCTTCAACATTGTCACATGAATATTTAAAACAAGAAATATAATCAGTTCAGTGCTTTTTCTTCAGTGCCAAGACCATAAAGAGAAAAACTGTCATTCAGTACAAAATCTCTTCATTATAATATTTAAGCACTGTCTGTTTTACCTTGCTTTTTGGGAAACATGATCTGAACATTTTATATACATCAATAGGATTATGAATTCAAAATTATTCTTCAGATTTGGGGTTAAATGGGATTAAGGATAAGAAAACTCCTCAAAGATAAAAAGACTATGGAGTTGGTAATGAGGGGGTTAGAAAAATTTCAGTAAAACAGTTAGCTGGAAAATGCTGTCCCAACTACTGATGAGACTGAAATGTTTTCTGGGGTTGGTCAGTGTTTAGAAAATGCAGATAGTAAAATTAAACCAAAATGCATTCTTCTTTGTTTTGAGATTACTTTTTATTTCCTAATCTTATTTTCCCAAGAAATGAAAAACTGAAGTGGGATGACCTCAGTTGGAAGGAATCACTGTAACTGAGATAAATCATAGAATCATAGACTGCTTTGGGTTGGAAGGCATGCTAAAGATCATCTCACTCCATTCTCCCTGCCCCTGTCACGGACAGGGACACCTTCCACTAGACCCAGGTTGCTCAAGGGCCCATCCAACTTGGCGTTGAACACTTCCAAGCATGGGGCATCCACAGCTTCTCTGGGCAGCCTGTTCCAGTGTTTCATCACCATCACACAAAGAATTTCTTCCATATATCTAGCCTAAATTTTCCCTCTCTCACTTTGTACCCATTACTCCTTGTCCCATCACTACAATTCCTGATGAGGAGTCCCTCTCTGGCTTCCCTGTAGGCCCCTTTAGATACTGGAAGGTTGCAACCTTCTCTTCTCCTGGCTGAACAGCCCCAATTTTCTCAACCTGTTCTTGAAAACTTTTAATGAAAATTTTAATTTATTTTAATTTTTATTACAACCTGGAACAAAATCAGTACTTTGAGTGAAAGAGTAATCCCTGTTTCGAGCTTCCTGTAACATTACTCTTAACAAAACGATATGCTTATTTAGGATGTAAAAATTAACACCTTAAGAAAGGCCTAAACAGAAAAGGTCACTTTCCTGATGCCCTTATCTTCAAAGATCAAGGAAAGTTTCCACTGTGGAGCAAAGCACACTGACTTACCTGCTATTACTAACACATGAATGATCACCTCTCATTTCTAATTCATACTGTATGTCTTTGCCACCAGCTCTGTGCTTGTCCCATCTATAAAAGTTCCAAAGATTCCAGGAGCCTTTCCAAACAATTCTATCCCACAGAAACGTGGATTTAGAGAGCTCTGGGTACTGCTGGTAGCCCAGCTGTCCAGCTTCGACCTCACGGATGAAATGGGATCTTGCTTCTCGCTATGCCACAGTGTATGAGATGTATGATGTAGAAAGGAACCTTGTAGCCCTCTTTCTCCCTCCGTGCCATTCCAGGGAGGAAATGGAAAGTAATTCAAAGCATAAAATGGGCCATTAATGAATGGCACTAAAAATGAAAATATTTGGTAGTGCCTTGTGGAATGAAAACTGGATTCTGCAGAATGGTGTGGGAGGGTTACCCAGGAGCAGTATATTTCTCTTTACTGTCTTTTATGCTGCTGAAAGCTTGGAGGTCCACGTACTCACCAGAGCGAAGGACTTCCTAGAGGATCCCCTTAGACAGCAATAAACCTTGGTGGTTATCTTCAGAAACCATCTCCAACTCGAATTTAGCATAATGAAACTGGGAGGTCTTGATACAGATACATTGTGTTGTTGCAGGTGTCCCAGTGTCACTGATTTCAGCAGAGAAGAGATGTTCCCATCAGCCTCAACATCCTCCTTTCCTCATTCACTATCTGGCCAGTGCAAATTCTGAGATGTGTGATTACCTGAAGGGCAGTGGTATCTGAGGCTTTTGCTGCATGGGAAGATGTAGGGCTCTAAAGCTTGTATACAAATTCTGCATAGCTGAGAACAAGGAGTCCCTCTCAGGAGTGCAGCTCTCTCAGGTGTTGAATGAGAGCCCCTCCAAGTACACCCCAACTAGGACACAGTGCAGGCTGAAATAAGGTACTCCAGACCAAAACAGCATCATCCTAGAAGTGCTAAAAGCCTCATCTAAATATTGTCACAGTTTCTTTATTCCTGCAGTGCGGTGCTTCTCCTCTGTGCAGAAACGGCACGGGAGAGCAAAAGGAGAACAGTCCTGCTCTACAAAGCACTCATGGGGTGATGGCAACTAAAGGGTGCCTGACAGCTGATCCTAAGATCCTGTGGATGAACTGTGGTGCCATCTGAATTGTTCCAGTCTTATACTGGCTTCTGCTGTTCACATGGTGTTGGTTGGGAGATCAAACCCAAAACCTGATCCTCAGGGCAAATTTAAGACCTGTGTAATTTGTTGTTTTAAAAGTCCTTTTCACAGGTCAGAAAGGCTCAGAATGGGTGTCTATAGATATATAAAAATAATAATTTATGGTAATGCTGAGCTTTGCAATCCTTCAGGAAGTGTAGACCCAAGTTTACTGTGGCTTAATTTGGACCTCTGTATATATACACTGATGTTAATGACATTTTACTATAAAAGTTTAACCACCATGAATATGGATTGACTACATCGCTTCCTGGCTTCTTTTTTCATTTTAATTCATCAGACATAATGTTGCAGGGATGCAGTTATCCCACTTAATAACAGTAGCTTGTAAACATTATTATGTCCACAAAGTTATCCATTCCTTTTCTGTCTCCACCCACAGATTTCTGGTATGATCCTTCATCTGAATGCTCCACAGTTCTGTTTGTCTAACTGTTTCTGAGGGTTTAGTTAATTTAATGTGTTAGTTTGTGCTTAATGAAAATTAAAAAAAAAAAAAAAAAAAAACAGCTTTCCTTTTACTCTTTTCCTTATTTACCAGTCATAGTGACAACAGTAAGGTAATATATTTTACAATTCCAATACTTTGTGACTAATAGATTTTCAAATTCAGAAGTAATTTTCAGTTGTCCTCCTGGTTTTCTTTTCTCCTCTTCTTCTTCTTTTCCCTTTCTTTTGGCTGTTTCTCTTCTGTGGTGAATGGATTTTTCACCTCTTCTTACAGAAATACTTTTTTCTTTTCACCTTCAACGAATATTTCTTCCAGTCTTATGCCACACCAAGGACTGCCCTTTCTGTCCCATGCTGAGAACATCTTGGGGATCATTGCCTGTCTGTTCCACGAGATCCTTTTGTCCCATTAAAATAACCTTGCCCCAAAGCTAGCTGCTTGGAAACTGTGCTGTGAGAAACACATAAGCCATTAGGATGGATGGTATTGACATCTTCTTCTTTCTTTGGGGATTACAGCAAGCCTACCTTTCAGTGATCCATAGTTACCTTCGGATTCTCTCCTACTGCAATCCTGCGCGACTGAGAGTGCCACAGGCACAGACTGCTGAGAGCTGAGTTTTAAAAGCCAAGGGGGCCAAAACCAGACTCTATCCCTGGTACAGTGTGTGCTTCTGCCAGAGGAAAAACTGAGGAAAATATTAAGTGGAGTCACATGAGTCCTATCAAGTCTACAAAGTCTGCAGTAATGGTGAGGATGGAGCCTGGGGCAAGGTGTGAGAGACAGCACACAAAATACTGACTACTGCCCATTTGGACTTCTTGGCTGCTAGGGCTGCTGAAGCTGCTGCTGATCTGGCAGCATCAGGATTTCTTTCAGATTCTGCTGGAAGCAGTAGAGTTGACTTGTTAATTTTTAGTGTAACATCACTGCCAAACCAGAATTTCTGCTGAAATTGTGGATAGTGGATAACCTGATGCATTCAGCAGCTCAACAAGTAATATCCAAGGTGATATCACAGCTAGAATAATTTTTAGTTTCTTTTTTTGTCACATTAAAAAAACCCACGTGTCAGAATGAGTGCATTCATGTGTGTGAGAGAGAGGTGTGTTTCCAGTTTTGCTTCTGGTCTGACTATAATTGAAAAAACAGCTTTCACATGGCTCTATCAAACCTTTAGGGATTCCCCATGCACCAAAATCTAACTGCTGAAAGGCAGAACAGAGAATGTGAGAGTGTTCTCCTTTCAGAGGTGAAATTCCCTTTGTGGGTTTTTTACAGACAGTGTTATGGCAGAGACATGAGCCGATGATGTGGGGGGCAGAAAAGCTTCCACTTCCCTATTAGTCAGGAGCAGGGAAGGGCAAAACTGCTTTTGTCTTGGGCCTTAAAATTAAACCTATAAAAACATCCAGGTAGAACCAAGCCTGAGATGTTTAAAAAAAAAAAAAAAAAAGAACTGAAGATTCAAAGGGTGTTTTTTTACCTAGTGTGCCTTTCAAAAAGGGCACCTTGTGCCCACAGAAAAATTCAGGAGTGTCTCCCCATGCAATGTAGAGCAAATCTCCACCTGCTTTTATTTCACTGGTACCTGAAAAAAGCTACTTTGTAGATAGTTTATATACTTACTAAATGTACCCTTTCCTGTTCTAAATTGTGAAGATCATAATCTTCAAGTTTCTTCCATGACCTTGTCCATATTCTTGCCCCCATAAGTCAGCTTCTTGACCCAAGAGAGGGGGGAGAAGAAACTAGTGTCTTTGCCTTCCTGTTTCACTCATATTTTTGTGTTCCCTTTCTTTCCACTTCTAGATTACCAAGAGTACTGGATTAACTTCCTTTTTTTTTAAATATGCTCAAAGCCAGAACATAGTTTGATGGTCTATGCATTCAACAGTAAGAAATTAATCTGGATTTAGCAAAAATGTTTCTAAACCTCCATGACATTTGTTATTGTCATTGTAGCTTCACATTCATTTGGGCACTGGGCTCTGTACATGGTCCCAAGTTGCTCTGTAACTTAAAAAACAAACAAACAAGCAAACAAACAAAAACAAGGAAAAATGAATTTACTAGAAAAGCTGCTTTCATAAACAAGTTTAAAAAATTTAGATCACTAAAAATTCGGTTAAAAGGATTTGAAGCCTGTCAGAGCTCCTCAGTGGCAGTCATTGCTATTTAGATGGATAGGTATAACATGAGTTTAGTTATTAAGCATATTCCAAGGCCTTTGGAGTAGAAAGCAAAATCTGTAATAAGAAAGTTGTCAGAGATGAAGGTGCTGCTAATAGAACATTGTATGTATTAAGAAAAATAAGATTTAAGAGCTGTGAATGGTTCTCAGAAAAAATTGCCTGGTCATAAAGAGAAGCTTGACAGACTTCTTTCCACAGGTTTTAAGTTCCAAGTTCAGACAGTGGTAGACTGTGCAAAGTCTCTGAAGTACTGAATTCCAGTAACTCCCCCCACTCTTCATAGGAAGGCCAAATTTTAAAAATTTATTTTGTCAAGAAGAGAAGAATTCTGTACACTGTGTGAAACAATGCAATTACAGAATTCCTCAGCTAAAACAAGCAGTTTTAATATTTTAAACAAAAGGGGTGCATGCATGCAAAATGTGATAGCAGATATAAAATGCAAGTGGTAGCTCATGTCCCAGATGAGCTACGAATCACCCTCAGTTACAGTGCTGCTGTTGGCAGCAGAGAAGCCATGGGGAGGTTCCATGAGCTCCTCCCTGGTGGCAGGACTGTCAGATGCTGTTTTGTAGTTCTGTGATGGAGAGGATTTTCAGAGGCCACGTGAGAACTGTTGCATCATCCAGAGCAAAGTCAGTAGGGTGACCCCTGTGCTTTTAAAAAATCAGTATGTTGACACATGGAAGAAGCAGCCTGCTGGGTTTTTTTACTAAAAAGTGTCATAAGACCAATACTTGAACAACTCAAGTAACATAAAAGTTTTGAGTATATTCCCTTTGCAGAGGTGGTTGTTTTTATCATCATTACAGTAGCTTTCCTAAATCATAAACTGCAAGGATGTGTCCAAGTGAGAAAAATTTGGGTTGAATCCTTTTTCATTAAACTTCATTGTATTTCCATAGTTGTGATCAGACTGATGCATGTCTTTTGAGAGTCACTTTATTTGTCTTTAGAAGTCACAAAGGCAGTGTTTCAAGGCTATTTTATGCAATATATATTTCCCATCAAAACCAATACCTCCACCTATAAAATCATAGTTATTGGGAGTATAATTCTGCAAGGACACATAATTTTTTTTTCCCCATTACCATAGAATCACAGAATGGTTTGGGATGGAAGAGACTTTAAAAATCATCTAGTTCCAAACCCTTCTGCCACAGGCAGGGACACCTTCCACCAGACCAGGTTGCTCAAAGCCCCGTCCAACCTGACCTTGAACACTTCCAGGAATGGGGCATCCCTCAGCTTCTCTGGGAACCCTGCCACCCTCACAGGGAGGAATTTCTTCCTTGTATCTAATCTAAACCCACTCTCTGTCAACTTGAAGCTATCCTCACTTGTCCTGTCACTCCAGGCTCTTGTAAGTAGTCTCTCTCCATCTTTCTTGTTGGCTCCCTTCAAGTACTGGAAGGTCACAATGAAGTCACCCCAAAGCCTTCTCTTCTTCAGGCTGAACAATCCCAGTTCTCTCAGCCTTTCCTCTTAGGAAAGGTGCTCCATCCCTCCAACTATCTTGGTGACCTCCTCTAGACTTGTTATTATCTACATTACCTTTCAGGCCTGATGATTTTGTGTTTGGTATCTGTTGAGGAACTAATCACAGCTCCATTCAAGGAGATATCAGTCCAGTTTTTGACTCTATTGAGTCTGAGATCTGGTATGTTTCTATTTTATTGTTAATACTAACAACAGTAGTGTTATGAGACCCAAAGTTGAATTTTGCTTATATTAGTAAAGTGTGTGAGATATATCTGAAGTGAACAACTTGTGAATTGTACAGATCTAAGGAAGAATTTCAATAATTTTTGAACTTTTTCTCCATTCCTCAGAATTGTAAGACTATTTTTAAAAAGAAATTTAAAAGGAAGAAGGATTAAACTTACAACCTAAAGGAGGAAGGAGCTTTTTCCTTTAGCTTATCTACAAACAGATAACTTTTGTATACACATTATTTGGTGTGCACGCTTATGATCCTTCTGTTTCTTCCTGTTTCAGTCTATATATCAATATATCCATCAGTCCCTTTTTCTACTGTATCTCCATTTGGAAAGGGACACCATGCCTCAGAATCTGACTGTTTACCTCTGCTCTGTGTCTTTCACTGATAAAGAGTGAATGAAGGTCATCACTTTAGGGTCTGGCAATTCATCATATATTCCAATGGTACAAATATCTACAGCTGTACCTTTCACTACCTCTTATTTTTCATTTATGTAGTAAATAATGCAACACTTACTAAAGTTTTGATGTGGTTGACTGTGATTCATATTTTAAATATCATGTAAAACCCTTATATAGTTACATCATATCCTATTAATATTTATATCTATATACCTTTAATATCTAGTTTCATAAACATACAAATTAAAAAATCAGTGGCAGCTATTTCATATTCTTTTCATAAGCATCCTACCAAAACCATGACTTTGACTTCACAATGTTTCCTATCTCTGAAACTCACAGAAACTAATACTTTTGTGAGCTGAGAGTAAATTGATATTAGTCCTCTATATGCTGGGAATTGAATTCATCCACGGATATCTAGTGGAAAGACTACACCCTTTGAGTTAATAGACATTTACATATAATTTTGTTTGAGCTTGCAGTATTTTTACATAGGTCTGCCAAGAAAAATACATTTATGTGAGTATTCAAAATTACCTCAATTCAATGCACCAACGATGTGGAAGAAAAGTACTATCAGTATTAATTATTTTCAAAAATGGTACTTAGTTGCCATGTTCATGTGTTAGAATTGTAAAACACACTTTATTTTTCTAGGGTGCAGTGGAATATCAGAAAGGTTACCTCATTTCCATCACAAGTTATCCAGAACTCTCTGTTTCCACAGTTTTTCCTTTAAAGTCTCCATTGAGCTTCTCTCTTGAAAAAAATGCCTTTTTTCAGCTATTGCCCCAAGTTTCACCTTACAATCTGTTTTACATGGCTAATTACAGGGAGGAAAATCAAATACAGTATTTCAGCCCCAAGTCTTCAAAACAGCATCAACCTATGAATTCGGATGTGAATTACAGGTGATGTTGGATATGAGACCTCATGTTTGTGGAAATGAATGTAATCTAAGGACACTGACTAATATGAGTATGGATTGAGCAGTTACACAACTGATAGATGCTTTCACCTAAATAATAAGGAGCTTTTGAGTAAAAGAAAAAAAAAAAAAAAAAAAAGTAATTAATTTTTATAAGCACAAGAGTGGTTTTGCATCACCAGAGACAAAAAGTGGGATTTTATCAGCAAATTTGCCCCTTAGAAGAGCAAGTCAGAATTAAAGCAGAAGACAGCTAAACAAAACTCTGGAAGCTGAGAAAATTGTGAGGTAGGTTATTGGAGTTTTAGGTCATTGAAGTGAGAGGAGCCTGGGTAGACTTTTTTTTAACCCAAAAATTGCATGAAAATTCTCTTTAGGATGAAATTCAGGAGAAATGCCATCATATAACCTAAGGAGTCATGCAATAAAAAGAAACCTTGCTTACTGAATAACATGAGCAAGCATATTATCTTAACAGTGTCCTGCTTAATTTAAAACTAATACATATGAGGTGGCAGAAGAACCTATTGTGGAATGAGTGAGATTACAGACAATTAAGATGAAATGGCTATTGGAAAATCCCATCTGATTTAAAAAGAACTTTCTTTGTTCATATTGTGAAAAGAGAACATTTTTTCAGGAAGAGTTAATGAAAAATTGGTAAAAGTTAAATATATTTTCATTAAATTTCTGCCCTGTATTTTTTTTTCCTTAAGATAATTTAAGGGTATGTGGTGCATTTATAGTCTTTATTAACTTTGTGTTTTGATTTCTCTATCTGCAGTAGTATTTTTTTGCATAGAAAAACTGCACAAAGAAAATCAAACTGTAGTCTGAAGATAAGGGTTCTGCATAGGCAGCCATCAAGATATTTGGTTGTTTTGTTTCTTTCTTAAAGCCCATGCTTCTCCACTCCTGTGATTACTGGCAAATGCAGATAAACCCTCCATTAAGCCCTTCTTATAAAAAACCTGGATACCATTCAGGCTGCAGTATTTAGCTAACTTCTGAATATTGAATTCTTGGCAAATGATGTAGGTCAGCTTCCGAAATTAAGGTGCTGCTGTTTGGCACTGGGAACAAAAGGAAGAGATTAAATCTACCATAGTAGCATTTCGTTTGCTTGTTTGTTTACCTCTGGAAATCCAGGAGCTAGGGATAAATAGATGACTTTGCCTTTACCACGACCTCCAAACATCCAGAGATGTGCAAAACTGAGTGGCACAGGCATCTTACAGGGCTTCTTCTTTAAAAGAGTAAACACCAACATTGCAGCCCCGGAGAGCAAAGCTGAGGCTGACCTGAGGCCACCTCCATGGTGTAAATGGGCTGAGTTGCTCTAAAATCAGTGAAGTCCAGACATTTTTTTTTTCAGCTGAAAATCTAAAGCCATGTGGAAGAATTTAGTTCCTGGAGTTAAATCTTTGCATGAAGGGCCAGATTGAAGCTTTAAGTTTGTTTGTTTGTTTGTTTGTTTTCTGAGACACAAGTGTTTTTGCCATAACATAAATGCTTTAATTTAGAAAAGTACATAACATTTTTGAATGTTGGGATTTTAAGCATTGTAGTAAAACTGTCGAGTAGATATTTAGTAGGCAAATGTATGACCTTAATTCACAGAGAAACAGATTTTTACTGCAAACCCAGAAAACCGGTAAATTTAAGTAGGAATCAGGTTTGGGCTATGACAGGGCTGCTAAGGTGTTTGAATAAAAAGCTTTGTAGATGTCAATTATTATTAGGATATTCTTTTACTGTTTGAAGTGTTGCTCCATACAACATGGGACAAAAATTTTGAAAAATGGCATCTGCTGTCATAAATCTTGGGATTCCTGTAAGAGATGCTACCATAAAAAAATAAGAGGCTCACCTTACAAAGTCATCTCATCAAGAAAAAAAGAGATCAAAGTAAGTTCTTCATGACATTCAATCACTGTTTCTGTTTCATATGCCAGAACAAGAAGCAGAGATGACTGATAATTTCTATAATCATCGTTAATAATTCCAAAAGGCAGAAGAACAGATAATAATATATGTATTCTTGTGCTAAGCTGCTCTTCTTCCCTTGCTTTTTAGATTTGGCCATTGTGCTCTGTCTATTGCAGATAATCTCTCAGGTCAACAATATCAATAGTTTTTATTACAGAAAGCAGATGTTATCAGCATCCTATCTGTCCATTTAATTAGAAACGTGGTACTGCTGTTAAGCTTCAGTACAATTTGAGGAAGGAAAAAGAAAAAATAAATGCACCACATTTCAGGCTTCTTAAAGAGGCCTAGTATTTCCAAAAGGAGAAAGGTGGCAATTGGAAAGCCAAGCATATGGTTTATGGCAAACTATAATAACAGCTTAATGGCCATTACATGTTAGCGTGAGGTGACTGCAAATTGGTGAACCTCAATTTGCTTAGAGGGAGTAAAGGCATTTTCAGCAGCTGAAATCTGTCTCTTCTTGTCCTCCTGTAAAGGCCTCTCCTGACAGCTGGGGCTCGCACTGGAAGGGTTGGACCTTGGAACTGGCTGCACAGGTTTGGGGTCACCAGCCCTGGTGGTTTAGTGGTGGGTTCAGCAGTGCTTGGACTTGATGCTAGGACTCGATGCTAGGTCAACAGCTGGACACAATGATCTTAGAGGTCTTTTCCAACTTAAATGATTTTATGATTCTATTCTATTAGAGAAGCACGCTTGCCATGCTGAGGAGTTATCTTATGGCTGTGTTCATGTGCTGAACAGCAGAACCAGAAAAGCATAGTGGCATAATTAGGAGACTTGATGATCTAAATCCACATTAGATTTTTAACAGCCACAGATAAATGTCTAGGGGAAAAAAAAAAAAAAAAAAAAAGAATTATTTGAGCTTATGGGTAGGATTGACTGAAATATATATTATAACTCTGAATAGAATTCACTTGAAAACAAGGGGAATTAAGCTATAGAACAGACTGGATAGGAGGAAAAAAACCCCTACAATAACCACTACAATAAACAAGTAAAACCATTTCTAGCTCTCAGCTAGCTGGCAGGTACAGTTATTCCCCCAGGCCCTCACCATTAGTTTGTCTCTTAGAAGCGAGCATTTCCTTTTGTTTATAACCCCAGGGAGGGATTAAGCCAATTTTAGAGAGAAGTCTACAGGGAGTAAAAGCAAAAGGATGGCTTAGGTATTGCTTCATAATTAATCTTACTGGAACCCTGAAGTAGGGTTTGAGTGGAACTCAAGTGTGCTACCAGGTGATGGCAGTCTACATTACAGAAGTGAGCTCTTTTCTATGTGTTACTTGTGTATTTACATCCTGAAAGTCCCACCACCCCTTCATGTTTTTATAGCTTGTATTCTCCAGTACAATGTTCATAATGTAGCTGTTGCCAATACCCAATGGTCCAAAGTTGTCAGAAGACATTCTGCATTGTCTAGCAAAACTGGGAGGCAGTAATTTCATAATTTCTGGGTTTTTAAAGACACAACAGAGTAATAATGCTTCAGAAACAAGAAGAAAATACAAACCGCAGAAAAGCCTCAAATGTTTTTTCCAAAACATCGGAAAAAAAAGAAAAAGAAAAAGAAAAAGAAAAAGAAAAAGAAAAAGAAAAAGAAAAAGAAAAAGAAAAAGAAAAAGAAAAAGAAAAAGAAAAAGAAAAAGAAAAAGAAAAAGAAAAAGAAAAAGAAAAAGAAAAAGAAAAAGAAAAAGAAAAAAGAAGTTGCCACAACGTGTTTTACTGAAATATGGAGCTCTGCTGCCATAAATACGTGCTGCTATGGTAGATATTTGTTCTCATCTTTGCCTAGCTTTTAATAGTTAAAATAATATGAGGAAGGATTACCTATAATGTACCTTTTCTGTGACTCTTGTTACCTCTTACAAATGGCATTAACAGAGCGTTCTCCCAAGAGTCTGTTTGAAGACTGAAGAAGCAAAGAAAATTCAGTTCCTGTAAGATTGTCACTCAATCCATAACTCAACTGAGGTACAGGCAGAGTTTTCAGAACAGCGTTGTCCCCCCGCATGCCACGTGCTTTGTACGAGATCCAAACAAAACAGGCGCTTTCTTACAACTGATGAAGAAAAAGAAATGTAAAGCAAAGGAGACCATAAAATTCTGTGGGAAAAAATTATATTAGAGAATATTGCTTGAATATTGTTTGACATTACAATATACAGATAGCATGGCTCTGGTTTTTGTTCATAGTTTTATGTATCTCTGGCTGCCCACTGGAAGCAGAAAGCTGAAGAGCATCAGCCATTCACTTCAGTGGCTTGGAATTAACATGCTTTTTAAGTGATCATAGTCATTTTAAATGCAGCTTGATCAAAATACTGGTATTAATTTAAAGTCTCAAAACAGAGCCCAAACTCATTTGGCATGTCTTTGAAGGAGGCAAACTGGAGGAAAAGAAGCCAGTGTTTTCAGTACTAACAGCAGAAATGGGACTAATTAGTGAAATAATGACAGTAGTTCTATTGTGCAAGTAAAATGTACTTCAGATTTAATATCACAGAACAAGAGCAGAAAAATTTCAAAAAATCTGCTCGTCAATCAAAATATTTTTGGATACTTGGGAATATATTGTTATCTTTTCATTAAAGTGTCCTGTCATCTTCAATATCTTCCACATAAAAACATGTATGTTCTATCTGATATTTAACAGAATGAATTCCAGTTACAAAGTGTTAGAACTGTAACCAAGTGTTTGTCTTCAGGGGCAGCCAGGGAACTCTTAGCAGTCCCTGTGCAGAGGAAAGGATCAGGTAAGAGTCTGGCACATTTCTGTCCCCTTTCCCCATCTTGCAGACCCTCCTCTGGTGTCAGCTCTCCACCAGGCATGGAAGCAGACTGCAGGCTGTTCAGGTCTATCTACCCTAGCAGCTATAAAGGACTTCTCTGATAGCAAAGATACAAGGACTGTTTTATTACACTTCCCATCACCTAGAAGAGATCCACACTAAAAAGTGCATTACTTCACTGCCATCCAGTGATACATTCATTTGGAAAGATTTGAGGGACATGACTTCCTCGTACAGAATACTGGAAGTCAGCCTTAAAATCTTCACCAAGGATTTTACTTTGTAATTCTCTCTCATTGTTTCATCCCGTTTGGCTGATGCTAAAAGTAAGGATTGACTATTTGTTGTTCCTAAATTCTCATCTAAACCAACTATATATACTGGAAATGAAAATATTGAATTCCCAAGTCTAAGAAGATTATTGGAGATACTTAAGTATGTCCTTGTGAAGCTGTCAAAAGATGGAGAGATAGTAAACATGGCACTAAAGTGAAATATGGCTGAATCAACTATTATTTTTTTTTTCTGTGCTTGTCCTGTCGATAACACCATGTGTTTTCGGTGATGTTAGGACTTTCTCATCTAGTTCTGTAAAACATAAGAAATCATAGTCATCTTCTTTCTGAAGCACTTTTATATATTGCTTTTATGAAAATCACTGTATCTCTGTTAATTCATGTTTATTCTTGTGTTCTCCATTAAATACACATGCTAAGTTTTGGTGACAAAATATAATTTCTTAGAATTTTTAACACTGGAAAAGGTGATGGTATCTAACTACCAGATAGGAAGTGTTCTGGGTGGGATTCACATAGTCCTTATGTTAAATACATCTTTGGAGCAGAAGAGCAAAAAATCAGATACAAGATGCCGTGTAAGCATGGTACTGGGGGGATGGGTCCACATGTTGATGGAAACACAGTGGTTTCTTAATCATCACACTTTGCAGATAGCCAGGCACTTGGAGCATCCAAGGTACTCTCAGGAATGCAAAGGGAAAGTCCTTGTATCAGACTGGAGTATGGATTTCACTTTCCCAATTCATTCTCCTTCTCATGCAAAATTCAGTTACTTTAGCTTCATGCAGTTTAAATTAATTTCCTTCCATCAGTATAAATAATGTCAGGGAGATATTACTCCATACATCTGTGTCTTTGCAGCCTGGGGATATTGTAGAGCAGCAGTTCTCTCAGCATCTGAACGCATTCTGTAAGGGACTTCTTAATATGGTTATCCCAAATTGTCCTTCAAGGCACCCCCAGGATCTCTCTCAGACGTACCAAAAGTGGGACGAATAATCAGTGTGGGTGGGTGAAGAGAAGTAGAGAGAGAGAAAGGGAATATTGGGATAAATCTGCAAAAGTACAAAGGTCCAAAGGGTCCACCAAAGAATTATAAAAGCTTTTACAGCTCCTCTGGTCCAAAGTGCAGTGACATGCCTGTTATTTTATTCCTGGCTTATTTCACACCAGAAGCTACTGCAACACCTCTTTGGGAGGCACTGAGTTGACAATTCTAGTCATCCTAAGACAGATCATGTTACAAGCAGAGGACATAAAAGTATTTCTTGGCAGAATTACTTTTTTATGGATCTGCTGTTCTGAAGTCTGACCCACTAACTTGAAATCCATGGATAAAATTTTAGGAATCCCTGTCCTTTGAGTTATTCTTTCTTATTACTAATTCCTTTACAATTTTTAATTATCACACCCTTCTTTTGATCCTACTTCAAGATTCATGTTCAAAATAATCTTTTATATACTGATAGAATATTTTTACTAATTTCATTTAATGCAACTTTCATCACTTATAAGACTATAAAATAATTTATTGTTTGCTATCACAACTCTTAAGCATAGCCTGGTCTGACAGTTCTTAAATAAATACCTAGAGACATAGACTATCTAATGCATGAGGCCAATTTTTCTGATCTTGCAAATTATTTCACATTTTCATCCTATAAAGTGCAATTCTAATTGGGATTTGGAAGAGGAGGGGGAGAGTATGGATGAGTGACTTTCATGAACCATGGGCAATCTGGTAGCCACAGCTGAACTTAGGGCTAATTACCCCAAACCTCATGGGGTTTAGATTTGAATTCCATATTAACAAAGCAAATGTAGTGCTGAAATTCCAAAACAGATTTGGAAATGGTCTCTTTCACTGTGCTCTCTAACTTTGCATTAAAACCTATGTGTAGAATAAATGAGGAATGAAGAAAGGTGAAAAAATACCTGAAAATATTTGGAATTGGAACACAATTAAACTAAGGTACTGACACTGTGTCTCTCTGTCTCTTCAAATCAGGTGGCATATGGGGTTCAGATTGTCTGTCTTGGATTTTCTAGGGTTTTTTAATCATTACTTACCTGAAGCCATCAACTATCATTGAACTCAACAGAATCAGGAATTCATCTCAATTCATCTTAGTTCTCTTGGGATAGTGAAGGAATTCTGAATGTGTCCTGAGAATAACCAATACAGCTCTGCCAACCTGAGTCTTCTCACGTAACAGTGATAATCATTATAATGGAGTGATAACTTTGTGACTGAGAAATGCAGGAAAAGTTGCTCCCACCAGTGCTTACACCTGTGGCAACACAAGTATCACAGCCAGGACTGGGGCAGAACCAACAACAGCGAAACAGGAGACACCCATGTATTATGTGCCTTGAGATTTTAAGTGCTATCATCCACTTTCTGATGAAACACAGGTGTCTCTCAAGAAGTTAATAGAGTTGGGCCAAGATGAATTTGCTTGGAAACATTTCAAAGAAATACTTGTGTACTGAGTGCTGGGGTATGTATCCAAACTAGCCATGCACTGAATTTAGAGAAGGCAGCCCCATCTAACAAGGTGTTGGAAGATGCAAAGCTCTTAGGTCTTCTTTATGTTACTCTTCAGGGCCCTTATTACTGCAGCCACAAGATATTTGTCATAAATTAGAATACCAATTACATTCATGTACTCTTCATATCTGAGAAAATAGATTGGTTTCAATATATTCATTATTCTGATATGCTGTAGTAGAACATAACACTCCTCTGTAATACTTCCAGAGTATTTGCTCACTAGACATTGAGCTGTAGAGGTTATTGAAAACATTGTTAAAACATAAGTCAGAAAAGAGAAGAGATATTTTTGATGGCCTAGGGACAAAAAATTTTGAAAAAAAATATTTTCATAGGTGTGGCCCTTTGATGTTCTCTGTGTTGCAGGATGAAAGACTTGGACTTTGTTCTCAGGTTTGATTTCTCACTCCATAAGTTTTTCAGATGAATATGTGCAATTTCTCCCTCTAGATCAGATACATAAAACAAGGATAAAAAAGATTATTTGGATTAAAGGTGCAAAAGAACTTGCATGGGTTTGGTCTAAAACCATTACTTAGTTACAAAGTAGTTAGTGATTTCTGTGTGTATTCTTTCTACAGTGAATTATTTGATGGAAACATGTCTTAAAGACATCAAAGACAGTTCTGGCAATTCCTTATCTGATGCATATCAGTGCACATTATACCTTAATGTGGCATCAGATAAAAGTTGCAATACCCTCTTAGGTGAATGGAAAAGGGAAATGAATGCATGTATTCCCTTAGATCATATTGCTGTATATATCCATTTAATTTATCTAGACAGTTTTCAAAAGGCATGATGATTCCTTGGTTACATCTTCAGTTATTCACTGATGGTTATGGTCAGGTCAATTAATTTTAATAGTTTTGTACTGTTGCATAGTAAAGTTTCGCTTTTCCTAAATCAAGTTTCAGCTGAGCATCATGTATAGAGACCATGAAATATAATCTCCGTGTCTCATGACATGGAAATAAAATGTGGTTTAAAATTTTTAAGAGCAGACAAGTGGCAAAGGATCTTTAAGTATATTTACAGCAGCCTATACATATATATATATAATTAGAAATGGTCTGCCTGTATCAGGAAATGCATTACCGCACAAAGATATTTAATTAAATCCTGAAAGTACTATCAAGAGTGAATTTACAAGCAGAGGAACTAAGAGAATTGTGCTTTCCTTGACCCATTGACACCATTTGATGGAATGCTCACTGCTATTCACAAAATACAGGCCACAAACCAACTGTGGCACAATGTCTAACTCTGCTTGTAGGCAGGTTAGCAGGACACCGTTCATACAGATTAATCTTGCCTCACAGCAAAGTAGCTCACTGCTGTCCCAGCTTGTGCTGCCAGTGCCAGAGCCAGAGTTTCAAGCTCTCTCAGACACCACCTCTGCTGTTCCACAACGCCCCACTGCAGGCTAGAGGTGTAGCTGGTGTTCCCTCATGTGGATTTGGGCTCTTTAACCACTATGCATCATGTAAAATGTATTCAAGACAAAATCTTTGTGAAATAAAATTGTTATTATTATTGTTATTATTGTATTGTTATTATTATATTTCTAACTATTGACCACCAAATCAAAATTTCTGGAAAAGTGAATGATCAGTCCCAACCTCTTCCCTTTTGAAGATTTATTCAAGAAATCTTCCTTTTTCTTTTTTTTTTTCCCTTTCCCCTAAAGGTCCTTCACATCCACATGAAGTTCTTGATAAATTCATAATTAGCTTAGGTTTACTTTAAAGCTAAGCATGTGTGTGGTACTTCCTTCAACAGTCTCTCCAAGGATCTGATCTTCCATCACTTTGTACTTCCTGTATAATTTTCCATATTTATGCTACTCTGAATGGAGCAGAGCTATGAAAGGTGTAAGGTTTTTCTGCTTTTTTTTGGAGTGATTGAGATTTCTGATAATTTAAAAAGAATTGCATCAGTCTAACAGGTTTTAATAAACTTGGACAAATCACAGAAAACCACAGAAGTTTTCCTTTAACACTTCACCAACTTGGGAGCAGGATAGGTACAATCCTATCTACTAGTTCCTGAGAAAAAAGGCTGAGAGAAGTTTAGGCCAGAGTTGACAAAGTAAATCTATGAAGTTTGATTTAAAATCTCATAATGACTGACTCTCAGGAGCTGAAAAGATTTTTGCAGATAATGAAAGAAAGCAGCTCAAATGCATTTCCTTTTTGAACTATGCTGAAAAATGTTTCAAATACAAGATTTTTTTTGTAATACTCCTTATTTTAAATCCATCAGTATAATTCTCTTACAATTTTTACAGTTTCTTTTTGCATTCTCCCATCCACAGTTGCAATACTTACATAAAATGAAGTGCAGAAGGACAGGCATGAGCCCAACTTGGTTTCAGCATTTAAAAAGCTCTACACTGCCCAGCTATTCTCAGCCTTTGTGACAGGACAAACCAAATGATCATCCTTGACTTATTTGGGAATGGGGGGAATTCTGGATTCATGGGTTATAAGCTTGTGTTGAGATATCTAAAACTCAGTATATTGCTGCTTCTTCTGTCTGTTCCATTCAATGTATAAAATGCCACATAATATTCTGAAAACCCCTTTCCACTCAGCTCTGATTTTGTTCGCCTCTGCAAATTCATGAAGTGGAGTTGAGTGAGATCAATTGGAATATCTGAGAATAGTAGTCACCCCAAAATACAAGGAATTGGATGATATTTTATATGTCACAAATTAGTTAATATGGGAACTATATCTTAAATAACCCCCTGCATAGCTCAGAAAAAATGTTGTCCTGTTGCCAGCTTTCTGTGTGACTTCCTTGCAGCCATACGAATCACAGGTCAGAATCTCAGAGCAAAGAAGTCAGTATAACTTCAAAAGTAAACAAATTCAAAGTGTATGCAAACGTTTAGTGAATGTAGTTACTTGTAGGCAGAAATGAGTGGTCAGTGCATGTCCAAAGGACAGCCATAACTACCATCAGTCTCAACATATCTCCATGGAAAATATCAGGCAAAGCTCAGCGAGGGAGCCACTGTACTTTTGGATGAGACATTGCCACTTATTCTGCAAAGATTCCCTGGCACATTTCACAGGAACAAAACAATGTGTCTTGGGTCCCATCCTGATTCCTGCCTCAGTCAGTGTACTCTGATACTCTAATGCCTAAAACCTTTACACAGGGTGAGCTATTCACCCCCTCTGCCATGCTACTGTGTTTTATTACATTGCTATGTTTTCAAGGCTGTTCTACCACACTTTCATTTACCCAGCTGAAACTATTCTGGTCTTGCAGTTGGATTTATAAAGTTTTCCAAATGTGGTAGGGTTGCAGCATGAAAGGTGCTTCATTAATGTAACAATAAAGATTAACACAGAAATATTGTTAGCGTGGCTGTCCAAGCTAATGATTTTAGAAGCTGTACTGGCTGGGAGTTAAGTGCTCAGAGTTGAGTGCTGGGGTTTCTTCTCCATGCACGTCAGCCCCTAGGAATAGAGTCTTGCAGCATTTATTTTCAGCCTCTGCGTGGTGGTTAACTGAAGTGCCGAGTTCTGCAGGTCCTCCTGTGATAGCAGGAGCTAATGAAGCTGCTCTATTTTAAAGAGCTTCTTAATCTATGTTAATACAGTGAAGATTATTATAGAAGCAATAATAATCATAGAGAAATTGATAATGACTAGAAATCAATGTCTGGCTTGTTAATTATAAAGCTTTTACTATAAAAAGAAATCATTTAGCAACTGCAATTAACCAGTTAGGAAGAATTTTTATTAGAAATTCTATTTAATGGATCTTGTGGTTTTTAATGTACTGGCTGAACCATTGCTATTTTTACTCTCAATCCCTTTTCTATTTTGATGGTTGAGATGCAAAACCAGGTGAAGATTAAGACTTCCATATTTTTGTCTTAACAGAACGAAACATCTTGCTATGCTTTCATGCACAGCCATTCAGCGAGACACACAGGTTGCATCTTCTTTGCTCTGTGAGGGTACAAACTTCGGGCTCACAGACAACAGGGGTCCTTTCCTTCCCTAGGAGATAAGAGTCTAGTGCTGCTGAAGCTGAGAGAGCTGGGGTTGCTCAGCCTGGAGAAATTATGGCACCTTCCAGTCCCTAAAGGGGGTCTGCAAGAAAGACGGAGAGGGACTTTCCACAAGGGCATGTAGTGACAGGGCAAGGGGGAATGGCTTCAAACTGAAGGAGAATAGCCTTAACTTAGATATTGGAAAGAAATTCTTTACTGTGAGGGTGGTGAGGCCCTGGCACAGGTTGCCCAGAGAAGCTGTGGGTGCCCCATCCCTGGAACTGTTCAAGACCAGGCTGGATGGGGCTCTGAGCAACCTGGTGTCACAGCAGTGGTGGGTTGGAACTACATGATCTTTAAGGACCCTTCCAACACAGGCCATTCTGTGAAGACTCAACAGAAGGGGTTCAATGGCCAGCCAAACTCTCCAGCCTCCCTGAAAATAGTTGAAGTAGGAAATGGAGGCTGTTGCGGGGCTAGTTTATGAAAAGGTATTTGAAAGAATCTCTGAGATTTTTTTTCCTCCATTTTTCGTAATGCAAGTTTGTTATGTCTCAGTTCCAAATAGGGCTGAGTGCCCAAAAGTTGATCTAGTTTTTCCTCCTACAATATTTGGTCTAATAAAACATATTACTTGTCTGTAAGTTTTCTCTTCAGAAAAACAAACAAACAAACAAAAAACCCCAACAATAAAAACTCACAAAAACAAACAAACAAACACATTATAAAAAAAGAATATACTGTTTCTGCTATAATCACAAAACCCTGATCAGATTTACTTGATTTCTGTAATTGTACATATCGTTTTAATTGCATCAAAGTTCCTTTTCCAAACTTCTTTGAGTTATTTTATATTTTTTTACCCTGGAAAATCTCTAGTTTGACACGGCATTTACATAAAATGATGATGAAACACAGAAATGTTGCTTTTGGTTTGGTTCTTCAGGTTTATCAAAATCTCCAGCTAACCAAACTGGACTGGTAGTAGCCTTGTTGTGCTGACAAATGTCTAGATGGGTGGTAAGGAAGCTGACCCGCTCTGGCATTGCTTGCATCACTTTTCATTATTATTGTGCTTTCTCCCCCAGCTGCATCCAAGCTTGCCTAAGGTTTTAATTTGTTCCAGAACAGTCTGTGAGAAGTTGATGGAGACTGGAGCTACCCTTGAAATGCCTGATATCCAAGGCTTGGAATACAAGTCTCTCTTAACAAACAGCAGCACAGTTGAACAGAGGCTGAATGTATTGTACCATAAACACTGCTGAATTGGACACTGTTCTTGATAGACAGCATGCTCACAAAACATTCAGATTGTATTATAGCTGCAAAGTTAAAGGCTGCTCTTGAACTTCTAACTGCATTTTATTCATGGTGGCCAATAAAGGAAGCATCTGCTTTGCTCCTGCAGATTTGTGATGGGGTGCAAACTCCTTTGCACTCTAACTGAAGCTGCTCATGCAACAACCCTGTTATCTCTAGAACTTAAAAATTCTATTCAACAGCACACCTTTGGGTTGTGCTTGGGTTCTGCTTGTAAATCTACTTAATTTTGTAGCCTACTTCCCTGTCTAACTTCAAGGTTCAGAAATACCCTGGCTGTTCTGAGGTTAAGCCAGCGAGTACTGGAGTTCTATTGTATCCCTCCAGGGGATAGAAGTTCTGCCTAAGAGTCTAATAGACACATTGCAGCACCTAAAAATAAAGACAATGTGCAACACTGAGCACAGCTCTATTCATAAAAACCAGTGTATTTTATCTAAAACATCCAGGTGCGTTATGACAGAGAAATAGATGAGAGAATCTATGAGATTCCTGCAGAAAAACAAACTGCAGCATGCATGCAGCAGTCTGACTAAGAAAGCTGATGTTGAGGGGGTTCATGCTTATCCACTGGAGCTAAGAGAAATGTTTGTGAAGAAATAAGAAGCTACATGAAAGATTACTGGGATTTCTTTTTCATCTGTAACATGAAATTCCCATCAGGTCTGACAAAAAGTTCATGAATCTCTCAAGGAAATCTGGTGTCAAGTGGCTTGGGATTTTTTTATTACTGACACTCTTTTAAAGAAAAAAAATTCAAATTCAGTAAGAAAGACATCTGCATAAGTGTAACAAATATTGCTTTGGGCTCTTAGCTTTTGTTGCCTTATTGTTTAGGTTTATTAATAAATAATTTATTAATAAATAAGGACTGCCCATATAATGCCCATATAATCTTTGGATTATACCACACCATTAATACTCATTAATATATGCCTCTTTCAATTATTTTTTTTTCAAGCTAGAGCATATTTCTAACTATAAATATTTCTTCCTACGTGAACCAGATATTTAGAATAAGTAGTTGAATTAAATCTAGGTAACATCAACAAGGTACATATTCACAATTTTTTCAGGAAAAAGATATTTAACTTTCAGAAAATGGGAATCTGACATGCTCCTATTTTCTGCAAAATATTTGGAAATATTAATCCAGCAGCTTTAGTGAGACTGCTCGTAGCAAGCCCAAACTGAATTTTAATTTCTTGGTTATGATCTACTATTCAACACTTTTCAATTTTATTTCACTATGTTTTAAATTTGAAAACAGAACCAACACCAAACCAAATCTTAAATGATCATGTGACTTATAACAATGACAGCATTCCTAGCTTACAGTTTTTGGAGTAAAAAAAAACTTATTTTTTTGTGTCTTTCTTTCTCAGACACTGCTTCAAAGAAAGCATTCAGATAGCCTGGTGTTTCTGATGAATTTGGAGTCATAATTATTTATGTAAACTATATGATGGTGTGCTTATTGGGATGCTTAGTATCAAAATATTCTGCAGGACCCTGTCTGGAAACTTTGGTAGGTAATGATTAAACCTGTTTCAAATCACACATCTTTCAGAAAACCCAGAGGATCCCCTGGGTAGATTTAAAAATTTAATAAATAATTTGTAACAGTTTTCAGGGAGGTTGCTTCTATAAAATATGGAGTCAAAAGCAAAATGAGGGCCTGAAACAGAAATTAATATATCTGGGTTAGAAGAGAATAATATAATATCAAGTTAGTGGGACTAGATAATCTCCATCCCAAAATTTTACAGGAAATGGTGCATGACTAAGCAGGTCCAGCAGAAAACCGTTTTAATAAACCATTTGAGCCAACAGTGGTACCATCTGACTGGAAAGCAGCAAATGTAATATTCATTCTGAGAAGGATTATGAAGGGCTAATGCCAGCATTATTAGCTTTGAAGATTTTTCGCTATCTCTGGCCAAAGTTCTAATCTGGTTTGGACCAGAGTAGGGGGACACCTGCCAGCAGAGAAGAACAGCAGTACACCGTAATGGGACCGAAGGGACCATCCTTTGGATGAGCAGTTATCTGAGACCCAGGTCCTCTTCAGGGTTTAGCAGTCTGAAGAAGTTAAGGTCATCAGTCATTCAGATATGATGAAGCTTTGTAAACTAGGCATTTTGGAAAACTCTTTTTTTTTTTTTTTTTCCTACGTAATTTTTCTCACAAACACAATATTTTTTGCATGATAAAAGAAGATCCTAAATACCAATGCTTCAGATTATAGAGGACATCCTTGCCGCTGTATATGTGTACCAAAATTCCCAAAAAAGAAGAACCACGAGTGTCCAGACTATTTCAACCCAGCAGAATAACAACAATAAACCTCAAGAGTGCAGTAGCCCAGCCCCTGTTCCTCACAGAGGAGAGCTGCTGCATCAGACACATGGGCAGAGACAGGAAGGGAAGCAGGGCTGAAGGGATCCCTGCTGTCTCAACAGTGCTGAGACACACCAGCTTTCTCCTGTGTTGTGGCAGGTATGCTTAGAAGGGATCCTGCCACCTGGCTTCATGGATGCTATAATATACAAGAGGAAGGATGACTTAGGAGTCAGGCACTGAAAAAGTGCCAGGCCAGGGTGTTAGAGGTTCCTCCCTATTGCTTCCCTTGGAAAACTGCGGATGTTATGAAGGGTAGTGGCTGCACTGAGGAATTTTCTAATATACTTTAACTGATATAATCCTCTCTGTGGATATCCTTATTCTGCTGTAGCGGTCTCCACCTGGAACCTTACCTGCCAATAAAACTCCTAGACAAGAACATAGTCTGTAATGTGCCCCAGTTACCCATCTATGAAATGAAAATTATGGCACCTCCATCCCTCACAGAGATGTCATTAGGATTAAATGCATTACAGACTGTGAGGCACTCAGGTATTGTAATGTAGTCCTAGAAGTACGATAAGGTGCGGAGAAGAAAAAATGTGTGCCTGCGTAAATCACAGCTCTAGCAGGGGCATGTCAAACTCGTGGGATGTAATCAATTGAGCTCAGATTGAGTCTGGGTCGTTATTGACCTAGTTAGTGTCTGTTTTCATGAGACTTCTTCCAGCTTTGAATCCTTCTGCAGAGCGGGGCAGAAAGAAAGTTGGAATTGCCTTCCACTTGTATACGATGCTTTGATTTTAATTCCTAAAGAGAGTGATGGAGAGAGTAGAAGAATTCCATGGGCTAGAATGCACCATAAAGTAACTGTAAAAAGCAGAGGGATACTCTAAGGACAAATTTGAGTCTTAGTGACTGAAAGGGTTTCCAGGCCTTTGGATGCTGTAGTGAAAAATTTCACACAGGAACTCAGGTTATTCAAGATGCATAAATTCAGAAGAGATACACAGACACCACAGAGATAACAGTGTGTATCCCTGGGGGCCCAGGCTGAACAAACCACTAACAAACAGATTTAAAAGATAGTGAATGCCACCATTCTGATAATAACATTGCAAGAAAGTGGAAATATTTCCTCTTCTTTTAATGAGGTGAGACAACAGCTCAGGAGCTCAGGATCTGAGGGGCCAGAGAAACAATGGAGAGAAGGTTGGAAGGCAGAAGAAATTTGACTGCAGAATAGACACAGAAGGCCAGATGATTAACCTCTTATGTGTTCTCCAAAAGAAAAAGACTGTTTGTTGCTGTGTGCAAAGCCCCCACTACGACATACATCTCATTTACCCCTGATTTTTTCCCCCATCAGAGATTTGAGTTTGATAACTCGATCTGGAGTTTGGAGACTGATCAGATGAGCTGCCTGGATGTTGGCTGACAGCACTCCTCTTTGGGAAGCAGTTGTTCTATTCTGCTATGATGCTGCAGAAAGAAACAGTGTATGACAGATCTGTAACTGGGACTGTTAGAGCAGTAGCACATACAATTTTAACATAATCTACCTTCTCTTCTCCACTGGGGTCACTCCGTGGGACTTCATCTAGATTTGGAACTATCCCCTAGTTTAAGGTTTTGATGTGGCTAAGGATGTGCTGTTTGGTTTGAAAATTTTTTAATTAATGAGCAACAACTGTTATAGAAAAGAAAAATCCATGAGACACTGATAAAACAAGAGAATGTAATAAACTGTCCTTTGCACCATTCAACTGTCTTAGTGGAGCAAATGATGCAAAAGTTGTAAACTCACACTGCAGAGGAGGCCTAAATCTTGACAAACTTCTGGTCTGTCCTTATTTTCTTCTTATTTTCTTATTTTCTTCAGCTGCCTATTCTTATTTAGATAACTGCACATCTAGTTCTGATCTGTGTAAATAAAATTTCTGTCTCTGCCTTACTTCTCTTTATTGTTTCTGTCAAAATGGAAAGTCTGCTTAAGTCCTTTGCTATGCTGGCTCTCACCCCCCACTGGGGAAGCTGAATGCTCGGGCTCAGTGCTGCTGCCTGCCTTCAGCTCTGCAGATAATCCTTTTAAGTGGAGGTTTGAAGAGACAGACCTACTTCTGAAATGTTTGCAAGGGAGGGGGAAAGAATTTCAGGTCGCAAACAAAGGCACCTGCTTGTTGTGAACAGCAGAGGATTTGGTGTTGCTCTCCATCCCTCTCCAGCAGGAGTCCTTCTATTTTATCCTAGAAGCATAGGATGGTTTGGGTTGGAAGGGACATTAAAGATCATCCAGTTTCAGCCACCCTGTCATGGGCAGGGAGACCTTCCACTAGACCAGATTGCTCAAAGCAGATTTTGGCCCAAAAGTTTTTCCCAGATGGGAAGTTGAACCAGAAAGGTTCAGTTTTGATAATTGCAGGGTAAAACAGTTCCCACACTGGCACTTTGGACAGTCTTTGGGAGCACGAGGTAAGAGCCCCCTCCAGATCCTTTTACAGCAGAAGTGGCCAGAGCATGTGTCCCCTCTTACTGCTCCTAAGCTTGTGTGGAAATGGGAACTGACGCTCGAGGCAGTTTGCTCTGCACACCAGAAGTGGTTTCATTTCAGTTTATTGTGAAAAGAATTCAATAATTACGTCGATACTCTTGAGTTAAAAGTCATGTGTTTTTCTATGCTTAATAAAAATGCAAGCTAGGAGAGGCTGTTCAGAGAGATGTTTACCCCTGTGTATGTGTGTTTGTTTCTGTGTCTGGACACTGCTGTGTACTGAAAATAGAAACACAGTAAAACACAAGATGTTTTGGCTTCTGCAGTTTTGATGCAATGGTGTTGAGTTTGCTTTCTAGCCTCCTTTTATAAATGTACTGAAAAATGAACTTTTATCCTGCTAAAACATACTCTCTGCAACTTTAAATTGGAAAAACAGGCAGATTGATGAGGTGAAATAGTCCCTCTGGAGTGTACGAATGGCTGCCCATGGACATGTTTGTTCATTTAAAACCATATTTTCATTCTATTTAACAGCAATAAAATTCTTGGCCCTTACTGTAACACCAAGGATGGGTGAGTTGGGCCATGGTTTACAGCAGTGCCGGCTGCTTTGGGCAGCCTCTGGATGTGCAGAAATGGAGCTGTGGCTCTGAGGAGACACAGGGGATAGGGCCAAGGTGCTGCTGGGGTCTTGTACCTTCCTGCCCCCACAGGGGGACACACTCTCCCCCTTTCCTGGAGAATGAGTGGGGATGACATGCTCTCTCCTCCTCTTCCACCTGTTCTGTTGCTGCGTCTCAAGATGAAGAGGTTGAAGAGGGGAAGGAAGAGGAGGGATCTGCATGATTTTAAAAAAATTCCTTCCAGTACCTGAAGGAGGCCTCCCCTTCCTACAAAAAGGATGGAGGGAGATTATTTACAAGGTCATGTAGTGACAGGACGAGGGGTAATGGCTTCAAACTGAAACAGAGGAGAAGTTTAGATTAGATACAAGGAAGAAAGTCTTTACTGTGAGGGTGATGAGGCCCTGGCACAGGCTGCCCAGAGAAGCTGTGGCTGCCCCATCCCTGGAAGTGTTCAAGGCAAGGCTGGATGGGGCTTGAAGCGACCTGGAAGTGGAAGGCATCCATGCCCATGGCAGGGGAGTTGGAACAAGATGATCCTTGGTGAAATTGCTGGCCATTTATCGTGCAAAAGGAAGTGCCCACTTCAATTAATGAAACATCTCTGTGGCTTATCTCAACAGAGTGATGAACACATATTGTCTGTATAGCTCATGTATGATAACACAGGAGATATGAACAGCTCACTTCCACCTGAAGAACTTACTGAGATTGTCCCACAGCACCACAAAACTCTTAACCTGGGCAGAGTTTGACACCACTAGGCCTTTGATCAGTGATTTTCATCACATGTAGCTTCTGTAAATGTTCAGAATGTCCAAGGAGGTGTTCCAGCACACAGTTAGGAGGGACTGCTAGTGAGAGACTAATCAGCCCTCTGGACTTGTAAATTGTTTGTATATATTTTGCCTATGTTCAGAGTTCACCATAGTTAAACAATTCAAAATAGTAGTGAGCATTTGCATGTGTTAGGTAAGATGTCTCAGTGTGTACCAGACACTCTTCCATTTTATTTATGTCACAGAGTAATTGAAAATGTCATTGACATGATGTATGTAATGTGGGTAGCCAGGATATCTAGGGAATAACATCTATTTTTTTAAAAGATGTGCATGTTTTCAGTTAATCAACATAAGAGATGTGGGTATACCTCATTTTTATTAGCTCCTCTTCTCTTTAATTCTTTTTTTCTGTTACAACACAGGGCAGTTTCAATATACTTATGCCATATATGTAGGTAAATGTATATACAGCAGATAGAGAATATAAAAGTGATCAATATTTAAGCACTTACATTTAAGAAGAAGGAAGAATATCCTTATCCTTTTACCCATGGTACTCCCTCTTTCAAAATGAAAATTGCAGATTAGGAGGTTTTCAAAGTAGCCTGCGGGCACTGAGCACACAGGTCCTGGCAGGCAGTTCCTCCTGTAAGTTCAGGGGATTCTGTCAGCTGCTGACCTTGCTCTCACTTTTAAAGTTTCTAAACCAAGTCATGTGGGTTGCCCAGTACTTTTGTGTGCTTGGAGTGAAGCACATCAAATGTTTGTGTGTTGTCGGCTTTTTTGTCTCTACAGTTTGGCCCAAAATTTCACTGAGTAGGAAATGTCTGGGTACATTCAACTATTGTTAACTTGGTGATCTGGTTTTGGTGGTTTTAAAAATAAGACATTGAAAGGCACCCTTTGGAACTGAACTGTGTTTTGTCGATTTTAAGGCATGGACTGTGTGTATTCGTGTCAATTTTGCAGAATAACCATGCTTTTTCTTTACAATGTGGAAGTGTAGAACCCAACATTATTTTTAAAAATTCACTAAGTTACTAAAAAGACCAAAAGATGAAATACTAGGAAGCATAAATATATAAAAGAAATTTACCCAAATATTTGTATTAGTGTTCTGAGAAGCTGATAGCTCTTATGAACTGCACCAAGAATACAAGTTGTATAACTAGCATATTCCAACCTCCAAATGCCTTTCATGTCAATATGAGAGATACCATCAGGCACTTTGAAAGCACCAACCTATTTATAAAGATACCATCAAAAAAACTGCCTGATGCAGCTGACTTATGAATCAATTATCTGGACTTCACCAATGATATATCTCTTCTGAATTTTAGAGCCATATGTTTAGAGCAACACCATACACAGGTAGGCTATTCAGCATCCCAACAGGGTTCTTATCTTCATGTATAGGCCTGTCAAAAAGAGAGAGAAAAATATCCTAACTGCAGGACCTGTTTCCCAGAAACAGTTTGTTAAAGGGGTAAAAAAAAAGTTTGTGGATATTGAGTTATATATAACTGGAGGAAGAAGATTGATCAGAAGTAGCATGTATGGAGTTGCTGCTGACAGCAGACAATAAATTTAATTTATTTGAAAACAATTGAAGATGGTCAGTCAGATTTAAAAACAAGTTTGTCTGAAGTTGTTGACTAAAGGAGAGACAAGATTTTTTGCACAGAATTTAAGTTACTGTGGGAAAGTATAAACAATCCTTCTTGGACACTGAAGAGAATAATTCTACAGGTATTTCTGTGGACATTAAGGCACAATTAAGAATTTTACGAAGGCAACCATCCCAAGTGTTGTGTCTTGGCTCTTTTCTGTTCGTGCACATTCATCTCCTTGGTCCCAAATCCTCTTTCCATCTCTAGCTACATTTGTAAATTCAGTGTCTCAATATCACTGTTTTTATGCTCTGTTAGAGTTTTACTCCTGCTTTGATAAAGCTATATTGAAACAGTAGAGAAAGGGTGTTTGTGAAGCTCTTTATGTACAGGACCTCACGTCACCTGTTACTCCTTGCACTGTCCTTACAGCTGGAGGCTCGAGCTGCGCTCTGGGCCCTGGGTTGCCAGAAAAAGGACAGGCAAGGCAGCTGAGGTTGGGAGTAAAAAGCAGCACAGGTTGCTGAAGCAACTTATTCAAGGTCACTCTCTCTCTGTTTCAGTTTAATTTGTTTACTTCTCTGAGGAGATTACGGCTTTGAGCTGTTGGACTGAGTATTAACATTTTCTGAGTTCTCATGGGAAGTCTGAGTTATAACACACCAACAACTAGAAGTGACAAAGCTGGCACGTCGTACCAGCCCACAGGAGTCTGCTCATCTCCCTTCCCGTACGTCATGTCTGCCCTTAATCAGTCAGAAATATACGCTGTGGTGCTACCCAACACGAGTGGTGGTGTTCGCTGGCAAAGAGAATAACTCAGAAGAAAATAGTGGGTCTGAGCGGAGAGTTGGCAAGTGAACGTATGAAAACATGACAAGTTTTAGATTGGACTTTCATATATGACACTGAGCTGTATTTTTCTAAAGATACTGGAGATAATGATTATGCAGTCTGAGACAGATTTTTCAGAGGACAAGTGTTTGGTACTTTGGCAAATCAAGTCTCCTGAAAAGTGTAGCAAGCCATATATCAGCTTGCAACCCCTGCTGCCACTTCACCTCCCTCAAAAAAGTAGACACAAAGAATTGTATCACCAGCTCTTTCAAGATCTGAGTTACTACCTAGGTGTAACTGCTGACTTTTTATGCCTTTTTATTATTGGTAACTGCATTTGGGATGGGAGAAGAAAACTACCTGAAAAAAAACAAATCTGTAAATCTGAATTCCTTCCGCTAATATAACACACTGCTGTAGATTATAAAAAGGACATGGGCTTATGCATGTAAATATGAGCACACTGATAATTTGAGGTGATTGATATTTGGATATGAATTCATGAATTTGTAAATGTGGCTTGCAAAAAACTTGTTCTTTCTCATTAAAGTAAGTGATCTCAGTTTCCTGGAAGTTCTATTCATTCAGTACTGGTGATATTACTTTCTCTAACCACCACAAAACATCCTAAAAGGCAAGATGTCACATAATACTATTCAGATAATCTAGTCACAATTTCTGTTTCAATTGCATATAATTTACTACAGGCAGGAATTTTAAGGATAACCTCTTAAAAAGCCACAAAAACCAAAGCCCCAAAAAAACCCCCACACCATGAAAAGCCCCCAAATCAACAAAAAAAAATTTCCCAAACATCAATTCATCATTTATATTGAAGTAAAATTCTTCCCTGTGGATGGACACTGTCCTCCACAAAATCTATTATGACTGTATATAAACCCCCAAAAAAGATCAGCAATGGTCCCCAGGTCATGTCTTCAGCCTTTCTACGTAGGGTTAATTTTAAAAATTATTAGTAACTTTGGATTTATAAAGGCCTGCATGTTGTATCAGATAGGTTGAATCCTCCTGCAAGGTGCTCTGTACCCAAGTTCCATCCAAAGTCAGTAGGAAGCAGCAAGGGCTTTAGAGTACCTCTGCATTCTGGCCATTTAAGCATTAATGGATTTGAGGAATTAAACAGCTTCAAGCATAGCAAATATTGACCTCTCCTCAGAAAATATTTACCATCTCATTTATTGTTGTATATCCCCTGCACTAGGATGATATGTTGACATTAGCAGCTATGATTTGCTAGGTGCACTAATGTTCTAAATTCACAAACTCAGCTATTTACTTAAAGGCCCCTCAGATTGATTTCTAGATGCTTAGCTCATTGTCAAGGCATCTGTTCCATGTTAAAATGTCACTATGGTTTTAGGTATTTCAGGCTTTATAGTACAATTTTGAGCCTCATTTATTTTATATTAACAACTTGCCAATTTTGTGAGTAATAATATGGCAACTGTTCATATACATGAGGCGTGTTGTGAGCTGAACGTTTCCAAGCCTTGTTTAAAGAAACATTTTAAGTAGCACAGAAATTTTGCAAAAGAGGAAACTGAGGCATACAACTGGAAAGGATTCACTGTGAGAGGTTTTCATAGCAGCTAATCCCCCTTTTCATTAAGTATTTAGTCACTTGAAAAGTGTTGGACTTCCATGAAGTCAGGAATTTCTGAAACATTTACTTTTTATATAGAATCTGTGTTTCCTGATATCCATAACCTGGATGTACAGTCTAACAGCAAGTGTATATTTCCCACCTCTCTTTCTCTGCCCATTGCTAGAGCTTCTAGATATGTCTTCTGTACAGAAAAAAATCTTCCTGTTGCAATTTTTTGTTCTGCAAGAACTGCTATAAGTTCGAAATTAGGATGAGCATTGAATCCATAATTTAACATTCTCATGTTTTATTTTGACTCACCTTTATCTACCCATCTGTGAGACTTAGAGGAAGCTGGAAGAAAAAATTAGGAAGAAGACAAAGGGTCAGTTGACAGGACCCAGTCAGGCCAATTACACCTTCCTTTGCTGTGATTTGAAATTAAATGTAGCCCAAATGCCATATCCATCCTGCATTCTCAGATTATCCAGCTTTAAAAGCCTGTCACTTAAGTTCAGACTATAGAATCACAAGAACTGACCAAAACATCTTTCATAAAATGCTTTATGTTTTGCTTTGTAGATCTTGTCTGATAAAAAAAAAAACAAAACACGTCAAGGCTTACCACAGATATTTACAACAGGAAACTATTTAGGCTTCTGTTTTTGTCCCAAAGCCCTGAACAGAAAAAAGGTTCTTCCCTTTAGCCTCTCCCCAAATGTGTGGAAAACAATTGTTTTCTTCTTTAAAGAAGAGCTTTGAAAAGAGAAAAGTGATTCACAAAGACAGAATCAAGAGCAAGTTGGTACACAGTGTAATTATGGTGAGCACATGTTTAATGGTGATAGACTATTAAGTTTTATAATCTGAAATCAGTGACATTTGCAATAATTATTATTAATAGCCCAGTTTCTTACTAGTCATATTTAAATGGAGCTTTATGGCTTAACTATCTGAAGTAATCAGCCTCCAGTGGTGTATTATATTAGCCTAAATCAGAGAACAGTTGGGTTGTAAGATGTGCATTCAGCAGTACTCTCTAACTACTTATTATGCTCTAAATAAGACAAAAATAACTATGAACGTTATTTAACCTTAATTACTCAGTGACTACTAATGGAAAGCCCAACTGAAAGCCAGATACAGATTTCCATTAAGCTGAAGGAAAGAGAGTGGCTGTTTGTGAACCTTCACTGAACCTGAGGTTGTGCAAGCCAGTGCACGGCACCTTTATGCCAGTTAAGAGAAAGTGATTCCAGCACCTTGGGATTGAGTCTCTCACCACCTAAACCTCACATAACACGTTCTCTGGATGTTGTGCCACCAATAATTTCTTTAGTGCTGACATCTTTGCTGGGAATACTGCTGTTAGTCATCTGAGAGGGAAAAAAATGAGATTCAAAGCAACAAGAATAATGCAGGTGAACAGAGGCTTATGAAAAATGAGTACAGCAAAGGACAATTTGGAAGACTCCTCTCAGGAACGAGTGGTGGGCGGAAGTGCCTGTCTGTGTCCTTGTCACATCTGCTGGGGGCTTGAGAACTCCGTGTCATTTTAAATTGTCTGAGGATCCTACAAAAGCTCTTTTGAAGCAGCAAGGGCTGATATGCTTTAAGAAGTCACTGGGAGTGATTTTTCTGAATAGAAATGTGACATTTTAAGAGCCCCTTTTTTCTTTTTAAACTGTAATCATGCTTTTATCAAAGGCTTTCCTTAGAAACTGTTTTATTTCTTAATACTCGCATAGACAGCATTAACTGTTTCTTTTAAATAGTTTAAATGTTAATTTCAAAGTAAAAAGTTTTCTCTTCTTTGGTTTTTTTTTTTTTGTTGTTAATGCTCGAGCTTTTTTAAGGACAAACAACATCCAGAATACTTTTACGAAAGACATTTCTGGGTTTGATGTAAACAGAGAATATCCATTGAAAGAGATAGATCAGGCCCTTTTGTAACAATAAGTGAAATAATTCTTAAGAGGCAAGAAACTAATTGACTCTTCAAAGCCACCTTTCTCAAAGGAGTTAACATCCACAGGATGCATGAAAAGAGATTTTTTTTTCCTTCACCTTTCCTAACCTGGCATCTCTTTCATTTTAACTTGCCTGTGTGTTTTACACCTATTTTAAGCGAATTAAAGATGAGCAATTCACAGAAGTAATGCATTTTCTGTCAGGCCATTATTGCTTGTTTTCTCAGCATGTTCTGCAGATCCTGCTAAAGAATGGATCCTGTCATTACAGAAATCAATTGGTGTGCAAGGTGGTCAGCATCTACTGACAACAGATAGTCAGCACTACAGTAAATACAGGGTACTCAAAGTATGTCTTTGTTGGACTATACTTGGGTCTGTTAGACAGTGCTCTGTGTTATAGGTAGGTGGTGAATGTCAAGATTTGCATTCATTCTATATATTGCATGCTACAGCACCTGTTACTAGCTTTGTACCTGGCACATCTGTCAATTTTGTGTCTTGACCTCTGAGTCTGCTACAAAAAATATGCTGTATGCCAAATGTAAGTGGAGTGGGACAAGGCTGTGTTTGGATGACAAATGTCAGAGCTGAAGTGAAGGCAGAGTTATCCTACCACACTGATTTTGAACATTATGTAAAAACTGATATTCCAGCTATTCTTATTTTTGTACTGTTTAAGAAATACTTATTTAGATAATTTTCATCTGGTCAGCTTAACTGCCATTAAGAGTCCACTGAAATTCTTTATAAACATCCTTACAGCGCAATATTGCAAGGAAGGGGAAGAAGTTTGTGGCAGCCAAATGGCCAGGCACATCTCCATGACTATTCATAACGACTTGGCAATGATTGTTAGCATTGTCCAACCAGGTGGTCCACAGAAAGCATCCTTCTAGCTCACTGGCTTTCTTTCAGACAGGCAGAAACTTCCCAGTAGCTCGAAGCTTGGAAGCTGCTGTCTCCACTGCAGCTCTGAGAGGTGCTGTGGAAGAGGAAGAGGATAGACATAACAGGGAAGAGGATACACATAAGGAAGAGGATACACATAACAGAATCATAGAGTTGGACAGGAGAGAGGGAAGTCATCTAGTCCAGTCCCTGCTCCAGTTGAGGCTAACTTCAGAATCATAGAACAACTTAGGTTGCCAGGGACCTTGAAGATCATCCAGTTCTGACTCCCCTGCCATGGATAGGGACATATTCCACTAGACCAGGTTGCTCAAAGGTAGATCAAGTTGCTCAGAGCATTTTTCAGTTAAGTTTTAAACATCTCCAAGGACAGCGGTTCCACAACCTTTCCAGAAAATTTGTTTCAAGGCTTAAACCATAATCAAATTATTTCTTTATATCCAGTTGTGATTTTCCTTACTATCACTTGTTTTCGTTGAGATCCTTTTGCTGTGCATCTCTGAGAAGAGGCTGTTCAGCTACCCTAGTAGTTGAAATGGGCAATAAAATCCCACCTCACCCTTCTCTTCTCCAGGCTAAATAATCCCATTTCTCTCAGCCTCTGCTCACTTGTCATGTGCTTTTATTAATCATCTTCATAGCCCTGTGTTGAACTAACTCCAGCCTGTTCCTCTTGCACTGGAGGGACAGAAAGTGCACAATCTTCCAGAAGCAGCCACACAAGTGCCAAGTAGAGGGCAATCTGCTCTCTCCTTAATCTGCTGACTGTGTTCTCAGTAACAGTCCAGGTTGGAGTTGGCTTTCATAGTGACAAGAACATACCACTGACTCACTTTCAGCTTGTCCCCTAGGACAACCAACTTCCTTCCTGCAGAGCTGCCCTCGGCCCATCCTGTTGTATGGAGCTATTGCATCCCGGCTGTAGCATTTGTGTTACTGAGCTCGTGGGGTTCCCTGTGAGCCCAGCCCTCGGGGTTGTCTCCTTCCAGGGGTCAGGCCTGCTGAGGGTGGGTTCTCTCCTGTTGCAGGGGTTGTCAGTGAAGATGTTATGTAGTGCCGGTCCCAGTATCAGGCCCTGACAAATGCCTGTAGAAACCAGACTCAGTCAGACTTTGAACCACTGAGCACTATCCTTTGAGACTGACCGTCCAGACAATTTTCCAGAGTCCTCCAGTCTAGTCCGTCTCTCTAATGTGCTTTTGATTGTGTCAAAACCTTGCAAAATTCATGGTAAATTGCATCCACTGCTCTGTTTGTGTCCACTCAGACACTGGTTTCACCACAGAAAGTGATCACATTGATCAGGAACAACTTTTTCCTTGGTAAATATGTACTGAGTGTTCCTTTTCATGTTCTTTTCCTTTTTGTGTCTGGAAATGTCTTCTAGGGAGACTTGTCACATAATCTTCATAGGAACTGAGGTGAAGGTGGCCTCCTCAGCCAGGTGTCTGCCTCCCTGGTACAGCTCTTCCTGGGGACAGCTGGGAGTTGAAGGAAGGAGGGCTGGGATCTTAAAAGAAAACCTTACGACTGCAGAGGCTCAAACATTTTGCAAGAAATATGAAAGCACATGTAGTTAGCTAAGCTGTATTCAAGTGTGTAGATACATCATCTGTGAACGAAAAACTTGAGATATACCCTAGATAAAAAGTCAACTTCAGATAGTCATTTCAAACTGAAAAACAAATATTCTCCAGGTTTACAGTCCCTCTCGATTTCTTTACTCACCTCTTTTCAAATACCTACGGAGAAAATGAGAAATCTAGGGCATCAAGAATTGAATGTTCAATTCCTAACTTGGCTTTCCTTGCTCACAGAAGTATCTGCATAAAATGACGATCATTTTATGACAATGAAATGGGGGAAGGCTGAATATTTTAATATTGGATAGTTAGAAAAATTGCCATCAACAACTGGTTATTTCAGTAGAACATTTTTTTTTCATTACTAAAAGTATTATTGATTTCTGTTGGGGTTTTTTCCTCCCTTTGGAAAGTACAAAGTCCTTAAATAATTTGAGTTTTCACTTATTCCTCAGAATTGCGGCATATGACTGATAACTGCCTTTAGAACTCCTAATAGCTAAATTACAATTATTATGCAAAGACCTACAATAGACAGTTATATGGATTGTTAAATGACTTTGCCTTTTTTGCAAACCATAATCATTTTCCTTTATTAGCTGAAGGATTTCATAATTTAAGGAAGATGAGAACCTATAAGTCACACTTTCAAATAAGGAACATGGATATTGCAAACATTAAATTCTCCCATAAAAATGTTAAGGCATCATTAAACTAGGATCAGATTAATACAATTCAGTCAACTCTAGATAGATATCTCCTGTAATAGGCTGAAACAATACCTAGTGATATAGGATGTATAAGATTTTACTACAATCAATTTATAAACCTATAAAACATACAGGTATCACTCAAAGCCACCATTAATTTCTCATGCCTTGTATTAAATCAAGTGAATTTGGTAAGGAAAAATATTCCCCGCCTTTACTGCAACTCCCTTTCTATTGTTAGCTGCTATCACAGTATCTTACTTCCACCGTAAGTCAGATGAGAGATGCCTTCTGGTGGAGGTTGACCTGAGAATCTGTGCTTGATTTATCCATCTGTTTAAGCATCTGAAAGATTTTTAAATGAATTTTCAGGGCATAATTTACTTCTCACTTGTACCACTGTAAACCTAGAGTCATTCTGTGTTTGTTCCAGAGTAACAGCAAGCAGAATTTGACCCTGAGTTTAACCAAATTAAAAACAAAGGCTTGCATTTCTTCTAGTCAGCTGGGCAAAGGGAGGAAGTTAGCTGGGGAAAAAGAGGACTTGGACCACAGGTTCTGTGCATATCCCTTCCAAAGGTACAAGGTAGCTCTGTGGATATGGAGAGATGGCACATTCAGAAAAGTGTGGCAAAGCCAGTGCTTTGTTTTTCAGTGTGTTCTCCCAATCCTGAGAGTGCACACTTGCTCTGAAGAGTACAGGTGAGACTGGACTGGACTGCTTCCAATTCCTAACCTGCTCATTAAAATTTAGCTTAGGTCAGTTTTCACAAAACTCTCAAGAGGGCCCATGTGGAATATGTCTGTGTTACTTGGACAGCAATTTTGGCACAAAGCATCACCTACTTAGCAAAACAAACCAAGTTCTTCTATCCAGGCTAGCAGGAACAACAAATTTTTTGTTAATAGCAGGGAGGAATGTTCCTGGCTATGGTGCTGTTTTAGGAGCAATCATCATAAATTCTCTTCGACCAGAATCTCTCTCTCTCTCCTGTTCTGCATGTAGGTGTATGTACCCTGTGGCCAAACTGGAAATGCAGGAGTTCCAATAAATGGCCCGTGTTACCTGTTCATCCTGCGAGTTGTGCCCAACAAGTGATAGTACACACATTTAAAGTGTTGTATATATCCTCTGTATGGGTGTACATGTATTTGAATATGTTAGTATGGATTTCCAAAAACAGAGCAGATTTATTGCATGTGCAGATGGAAAGAAAAGAGAGAGGCAAATGTTTATCCCATGCCCCCCGCTCTTCCCAGACACGTATCAGTGCATAATGTCAAAAACAGATCAGGGCATGATAATAAACTGTACTATATCTGTTTTATGTATTAGTAATCAGAGTCTGCTACTGAATTCATAGCAGTAAGATCCAGAGGTTGAAGCTGGACTGAGAGGAAACAACATATAGGAGAAAGAGTAACTTGCTAAGCTGAGTGTGGCTCCTAGAGATTTACAGCAGCAGTACAGACAAAATCTCTTTGGAGATTTCGTTTAAAAGGCCATTTGCGAAAAAGAATCAGTTTAACTTGTTGTGTGAAGCCAGACTCGACTATTCAGGACAGACAAAACTTGTACATACTGGTCTTTTTTTTTTTTTTTTAAACATAGGCCTAATTGCATGCACCTTGTACACTTAGAGAGAGATACAGCTCCATGCACAATAGTATTTGTTTATAAATCTGTATTAATGATCCGAAATGTAAGCAAACAGAAGGAGACTTCAAATACAGTAAAAGATGAGTATAGATTAGTTTCTTTGTAAAGCTTTCCCATTTGCATTTAAGATAAGTTATGTGATTTAGTTCAGTATTTGCAGTATTCCCTAAGGTCTATATAGGACAGATCCCAGACTACCTCAGTCATTAAGCGAATCATCTAATGCAATTGAATTCTGAGTGACAGCCAAAATTATATGTAGTTAGTAAAAAATGTTGTTGTATTTAATCATATAATTGTGCAACCATTTAGATCAGCCCAGCAATCATAAGAACCCTTATGCACAAGTAGCTTTACCTATGTGACTCGTTGTTAATAAGGAGGAAAGCTCACTCAGAGGGCTTTCTCAGGCACAGAATTTGAAGAATAAGGCCTAGCTATATGCCAGCAAGAGACATTTTTAGTAGTCATTATTGTAGATGAGGATTGTTTTTAAATTAGGATTTTTTGCATGCAGCCATCTTGTTGCAAAGTAAAAGAGGCTACCCTGGTGATATTTCACATGGATAAAACTGTGAAGCAATTTCTGTTATAGTTTAGCAATTTAACAGTGTAAAGGGGAGAAAAGTGAAAAATTCCAGCTCAGATTCCAGCCTAGATACCCACTGAACTTTTCCTGAACTGTCCTCTCAGTACATGCTCCCCAGCACCTTCTTGAATGTGTAAGCGAAATTTGAAAGAGGACATGAAGCTTCAAAGTGCATTGCCTTCCCCTAAAATTAATTTAAGAAGTCTCCTAATATAATACAGAGGCCCAGATTAGCACTTTCAGTGAGGGAATCAGGAACATGCATGCTTCTTGGCTTCTTATACTGTTGTTTGGCTACTGTAGTGCTGAAATAGCTGGGGATGTGTGACTGTGGTCTCACATCAAGTGGTCTAAAGGAAATAGCTCAATGAACAACGTTGTGGTATAGTTAAAATTCCCATTTAATGAAATATTTTAAGATTAGAGCCATTTGGTGCAATATCCTCCAGTTGCAAAGAGGAGGACATGCAACAGCATCAAGGCACAAGTGATGCAGAGATTTTATGCTGTTTGTAAGTAATGAGCTTGGCTCATTCCATATGGCTGGTAATTGCTATCAGAATAAGTCACAAAGTGAGTTAATAGCTTTGCTCACTCACAAATTGCTGAAACATATTTTCCAAGTCAGAAAACAACCGATTAATTGAATTGCCAGCTTGGGAGTCAGGAGACCCGATTTAACTTTCTGCTCCACCTTAGGCTTTTAGAGTTACCATAGCCAAGTATTTAAAATATGGCTTTGCTGCAGACTGCAGTGAAGCATCAAGGTCTGCTACTTAGTTTTCAAATGAGCTAACTTGGAATCAGTCTGTGGCAGTACTCAATTAACTTATCCTCAGCTTCATTTCCAGTCCATCCATTAATGTAACTTGTGACAGCTGGATTTCAGGGTGTTTCGTGAAGTTCAGCAGGGATCAAATATAACCCAGCACTCTGATCAATCATATGAAATAAATTTAGTATTAAATGACCCAGTGGTCATCTCAAGTTAGATGTTAATTGTCTAACCGTAGGGACTCAATTGACTTCGTAAAGTAGGACAGATGGGCTCTGTAGTGCTGAAGATGAAGGACAGAGTAGCAGGTAAAGAGCCCCAAGAGGCCATATTTGGAACATGATTCATCTCACCTAACTTTAGAGACCCCTAACTTTAATTACCTTTATAGTTGGTGGAGAGTTTAATGCCTTTTGGAGAGTGATTCATCTACATTATTCGAGGCCTCACCCTGATGAAGTAAATTGTTTGGTAGAAAGGCATTTGGCTGAGACGGGAATCTAGAAGCAGATCTCTCTACTGAGCTGGGTGAACCCGACCTTGGAATCTTTCCAGTAAGTGACCTTGCTTAAAGATTTACCTTGCACTACAGCTTGCAGATAAGAGAAGAAACAGACTTCCCTAGCTCTGCCTTAGCTCCCTGCCCTGACTCTCTGTCATGTTCTGGGTAATAATACCTACAGGAAACTGTAAAAAGACAAGGTGGAGGTCAAACCTCTTATCAGACCAATAGGTGTAGCTGGGAACACGATAGAAGCTTTCGAGCCCTTCTCGAGCATATTAATATGCATGGACAGTATGTTAACAAGAAACCTTACAGTGCCTTAGACAAGATAGCTGAACTTTATTTCAGTGAAACAGCTGAGCTCAGAAGGGTCAGTTGTGAGAAAAAACCTTATCAACATTTGCAGTTTTATTAACAAGGATACTGTCAAACGAAGCCTATGAGATGTCATATTGTTAAACTCAGAATAATCGATAGCAGAACTTTATAGTACTGGAAGGCAGGATGGGTTTCACCTGTACTTCGTGCTCAGCTTTCTTGGATTTATTAACATTGATGCTTCAAGCTGAGGAGAAGCCAAAAGGCTTCGCTGCTCACAGAGGGATGAAATGTAAGGAAAACGCCACGAGAGGGAGATGTTGGAAGCAGGAAAACTGTCGGGTTTCCCAGCGTTAGGCAGCGAGTTACTTTTAAAAGGCACTCGTCGAAAGATTGTTAAACTTTCAGGGGCTCACAGCATCTTTAAAATAAAGTTTATTCTGGGAGGGGAAAAAAACCCACAACCCCTCCTCCTCCCCTCCCAAAAAAAAACCTACAAAAAAAACACCACAACAAAAAAACCACCAACCCAGGGGGTAAACAAAACAAAACAACAACACAAAAACCCAAACAAAACAAAACCAAACCAACAAAGCCAACCACAACCAAAAACCTCTGTGAAGCCTATTTAAAAAGTTGCGTCTATTAAAAACAGAATCTTCACTAGATACCAAAATACCTGTCATTTTAAGGTCAGATGTTTTAATTTCTGCTTCCTTTGCATTTATTTCAAGCAGTAAAATGCATTATGTAATTCAGATATGGTGCCATTTTGCTGCTGAATATGAACAGAGGAGTGTCTGAGGGGACAGAAGTGTTTGAGCTCATTTGGCTAAAGCCCCACGGTAACAGTTCTGTTCATTTGTCCTGCTTGTGGTACGTATTTCTCTGTACTGTTGGAAGCCTCCCTGGAAAAAATTTGGATGTTTTACAGAGTTTAACTGTAATTAAGTGCATATCTGAAGACTATCCAGTCTTAAAAAATGAATGCAGCAGTAAAGGGCTCAAGTCATGTCAAGTAGATAGGGATAAACGTGGATATTAATCATATAACCAGAGGGACCCAATTTACTTTGTAAAGCAATTAAAAGATGACAGAACCTTACAGTCTGTTCTGGAAAAGAGTAATGTCTGTTTAAAAATAACATTCTACCCAGAATAGTCCTCCTGCCTCATATGATATCAATTCTGTGAGGGAAAGAAAAAAAAAAAAAAACAAAAAACAAACCAACACCACAGAACACCTTGGCATTTACAGCACTGCTTCTTTATGGAAGAATCAAAGTTTTAAAACAACACAAGTTGACAGTTAGGTGCTCAGGTGCACTTTTAGGCATGTAAACAAAGGCTTTGTATTTCAAACTGGCTGAACAGCACATCAAAATTTAGCTTCTTGTTATTATTCCCTGTGGGCAGGTTAAGGCTATGAAGAGGCCTGTGTTCCTATGGACAGGAGGTAGAGCGTTCATTTTTTAATATATAGTTTAATATTGCTCTGAATTAATCTAATAGTTTGGTAGTCTGTCTCTTTTTTATTATTATTATTTTTATTTAGGGTATTTCTTGCTTCAGAGTTAATAGGCAAGGATTCTTTTCCAGCTTATTAATCAGAACTGGAGTTTGCTACTCTATCCATAGGCAAAGTATGAAAATTTCATTAAGTTAAAGCACCTGCTCCAACGGGCATTCTGATGAAAAATTAACATGTTCTTGGGTACTTATTGCACTTTAATTTTGCTTTGAGTGGTATTCATGTTCCTCTTCTCTACAGTGTATATCTATACAGTGTATATCTGTTGGTGCTCCCTCTTCAAAGCAGGGTAGTCAGATAGAAAGGAAAGCAACAAGACAGTCCCCCCATGACTCACAGGGTCTTTGCACTTCTGTGTTCTCCCTTCAGAGTCCATCTTCTAGCAATAGGCTAAAAAAGCTGTGGTAGTTACTTTTGTCTTCAGAGGACAGCACAGCATCAAAACTTCTGGTCCACCTTTTATATTGCTATTCTGATTTAAATATATTAGAAAGAAACAGCTTGGTTGGTCTACTCAATCCTGCACTTAACTATTCCTTTTTTCCAGGAGGATCATGCTTTAAGCTTTTCTGTGACGTTTTTCCCTCTGCCCTGTTGTGAATGTGACTATAGTGGAATTTAAAAAAAAAAGAGAGTTTAAAGTATAGAAATAATAGCAGGAAAAGCAGCAGAGGTGGTGACAGTCTTGATTGTTTATTTCAAAACTATAGTGAGAAATAGCTTCAAACCCCCTGAAACCTCTCTGAGAGACAGCATTTGGGAGCCAGGGGCTATTGCCTTCATACTTCAGTAGAATCTCCTTGCTTTTATCTCACTGTTTCTGAAGTAAAAACAAGCTGCAGACAGGAAGAAAGCATCAATTCCAAGTGCCTTTCTCACGCAAAATTTTACTGAAACTAGAGAGTTCATATAAGCAAGGACTTCCAGGCATGACAGCATGAAACTTTTAACTCTTGTATGGCAACTTCAAAATCTTCTGGTGAGAAAGGATGAGGTTGTATGCTGAAGCAATGTGTGGCAACACAAAGAGCTGCCTTTCCAAACTCTTCAGTTACTTTGATATGCTCTAGGTGATGTCACTGTCAAGGGTGAGCATCATTTACATAATTTACTGTGTTACACAAGCAGGGTTCTTGCTGATTTTTTGTTTGCAATGTGGCTGCACCAGTTAACATATTCCCTTCACTGTTAAAACTCCAAGAGCACTTAGCAAAATATATATATATATATATATCAGTCTTTATTGGTCTTGTAAAAAACATTAAAATAGATTTAGAATGGGAGAATGTCTCTGCTTTAAAATTCGGCACTCTTGCTCATCTGCACCTACCAGCAATAAAAGGCAAGTGAAAACTTCATGCTAAGAACATCAAATTATGTGTATAGTGAGTGTTTAGTATGCTCAAGTCTAAATGCATCCTGTGTTTCATCTAGTTTTCAGCTGAGCACAGCCTAACAGACAGGCCAGAAGACAGCTATTCTCTGTTCCAACACTTACCCCATCTAGACAAAACGAGAAGCAAGACTAAGGGATATGCTACAGGTTCCACCTGTCTGGAAGTCCACATTCCCATTAATATGAGCAAAATTAATTAGCTTCTCTGCAGGTGTCTTGACTGATTCTTAAAGGATAAAGAATGTTTTTAAAAGGTTCTCTGCTCTTCATTGCATAAAGATACCTGAAGGCTTCTTCACTGTGTTCAGGAAACACAGCGAGAGGTTCACTATTATGCCAAGTGTCTGATTCCCAGATTTACTTTCTCTAATTTTAATTCCAGATCTACATGGTGCTTTCATTTTACAATAGTCAAAACAGAAGTCTGTAGCTTTACATAGAAGTAAAGGGGATAAAAAAGGCACATCAAAGCATCCATCTTATATCCAGTTTATTTAATACCAAAGCAGTAAATACAAATAAGTTCTCAAATCCGGCAATGCCAGAACTGGTGAGATACAGCTACAACAATCTATTAGTTGTTCTGGAATCTCGTGTGTGCTGGAAAGCTGAAGGGTGTACATGAGTAGTCTTCAAGTTCAGTTTCATAGATATTGACAATACAGTTAAATACACTTCTGATACGGCAGAGCAGCATCTGCATAAAAATAAAGCAACCCTGCGGCTGCCAACCGAGAACTATATTCCAATATTTGTAGGCTTACAACAAGTGAAATAAACAGTATCTTTTCCTTAAAAGAAGGACGTGATCTTTTGTCAAAACTTATTAAAACATACTTTAGTATTATTTTACAACTGTAATGCTAAGATTATATAGCTTTTTTATGTTTTCTTATGGGGGTGAACACTCAAAAATCAAAGTAATCTTACTAGTTTTAATGTAGGTAAAATTACAGAGCAGAGGTAGGCTTCAACTCAGCAACTTTCAAAGACCGAATCCTATCTGTCCCCCAGAATGGGCAGGAGGCAGTAATTCACCTTCAGATCATTTCTCTTCCTTTTCATAATTTCTGTATGAGCACAGCACTTTCAAACACGCTGGGCTAAGCCCTTATTTAGTTGTCTACAGTAAGAGCTCTGAATGTCAACTGACAACATATTTGGACCCATCTCATGTTTAATATCCACATTTGAAAAGTGTAGCTAACATAGTGCTCGGTGGCATTTCAATACCACAGTGATGAGTAGTTGTAAAGACATCAGTCCTTAGGAGAAACACTCTGTGTGAGCACAGGTCTTACCAGCAGGCTGACCTTTAATTCCAGGCAGACATCTTAAAGAACTCGTGCTCTTTACCAGTCCCTGTACTTTCCAAGCTTCTGTTCCCATCTAAAACTGAACAGCCACATCCACCTTACAGGCAATGAAACTTCATTAAAGCTCACAAAAACTGTGCTGTGAAAGGATCAGCCCTGGCCTTACGCTGGTCCTGCCTGTAAAATTATTTCACTAAATAACAACCTTGCCAAAACAGTCTAATGTTCACTGACTAACATTTCACTAACATTTCAGTTCCCACACTTCCCAACCTTCTCTACTTTCTTTCATCACTCATGAAGAAAAACAATAAAAAAAAAAAAAGACACTGAAACAGGAGACAATACTGTTTTATATATCTGCTTTCCTACTTCTGATGCCTCTGCAAGGCAGCTTTGCAGGTAAATAACTTTTGCAGATGGTGACCAAGCAATTAATTCATTAGACTTTCAGTAGGTATTAGGCACATAAGGCTCTAAGCCATCCTTCCTTCAGTGAAATACAAATACATTATCACATGCAGCTACAGCATTTTGCTTTTCTTTAGAGCAAATGTTCTTGCACAAAAAAACCTCAACTACTTCTCAGAATTCTGAAATAAGATTTTAGTCAGCAAGGCTGAGTTTATTGGAAATTATGTAACACTTAAGGACGTGGTTTGGTGGTGGATTTGGCAGTGTCAGGTTAATGTTTGGATTCAATGATCTTTTCCAAATAAGTGATTCTGTGGAATAACTGTTTATACTTCAGTTGCAATCTAGAAGTGCTCCCCAAGACCATGTTGGTATTGAATAAATACAGAATCAAACTCTCCTCTGGAGCAGCTTATGGTTTAAGTGGCACAGCCCTAAACACAGTAAATTTGGAGTGGAACTTGAAATAGAAGGTCAGGTCTTCTAGGTCTAGGCCATTCACTTGACCATACTATTTCCCACCTTTGGCTTCTACTGTCTTACTCCTCCAGATACCAACCTTTGGAGGAGATTTACTGAATACCAAGAGCTGCCTTTGCTCCATTATTTCAGCTTGTTCCTACTTCAAGATTAACCATCCTTTACACAGATTTCCTTCTCTTTCCAAACATATTGTTGATTAACTTGGCCATTGACTTTGATCCACTTGGTCGTCTCTTTTCCTTCACTTTGAAATTTGAAGTGATATTCCTCAGGACTTTCATGAACATTGCCACAACTTCCTGATAATGTTCTGCTGCAGACAGTTCACAGAATTGGCACTTGTTATCTATTGCCAGCTTCTGTCCTTCATCCCAGCCAACTTCCCTCATGTGGCATAAATCCTGTTTATTACCAACCAAAAATACAGATGACTCGACCATTCTGAAATCAAAAAGGTTCCAATTAGAGAAAAGATGTGTCACAATACTGTGCTGTATGCTGTGCTATACTCAGTGTGTGTGAAAAGTCTGCGTGTTTAAGATAATGGGCATTGCAAAGGAAAAAAATCCAAAAGAACCAACCAGCTCCCCTAACTCTGCCAGAGTTCTGGTTTTCCTTTTGCCATAGTCAAATGTCAAAGGATTCTCCATATCAGTTATTCTCTATCAGTATGTTTTTATTTTTGTTCATATCTCAATGAATAATATATTTTTTAATCCACTGCTGTTTTCATTCTTTATATTGCTGAGTATATTGTCAGCACCTGGACTTCATGAAGAAGCAAGCTGATCATTATCTCCATTTGCAGGTAGCAGAATAAAGTCCAAGAGATACATCAAGTGTCAGGGGGGTGATTCAGAAGAAAACATAGGAAACCTACTAATTCCAAGCTCTGCTAAAATTATTCCTTTCAGAGAAACCTTAATTAAGAAAGTTCAGCAGTAAAACAGAGAGGAAAGCTTTTTGTTTGTTTGTTGTTTTTTTTTAACTCAGCTTCAGATATAAGAAAGGGATTTCACTCTCATTTGTTTAGAAAGCACCTCAGCTGACAGGTGTGAGAATAGACCCCACCATATGTAGTCAGACTTGCAATTTTGGTGGTTCTTTTTAAAAGTAGTTTGTTTCTTACCATATGATTACCCGTGTGCACAGGTAATGTCGGTGTCACTGCTAAAGGCAGTTTAGGAGACATTCATGGCATTAGACTTATATATGTTGGGAAATGCTTCCTTCAACCCCCACATTGGTGCATCTCCATCGGTAATAGAGTGGGAGAGTAAAAGCACAGACTGACTGCCAGCTCTATACCCATGCAAATCACAGCAAACAGATTTATGGCAATTATTTAAATAGCAGTTCTGTGAGAAAGAAGTACAGAAGTCCTGATGTACTTGGCATAGGATACAGTGAAATAGATTGTAATTTGCCACGTATTTTATCTTCAGGTACCTTGTTGTTGGCATTGTGTTATATCTCTTGGATGCTACTGGATTCTAATTGCTTCTAGGATGCCTACAGCTCACATAAATGTTCTCAGCTTTTTTATGATGTTTGCTGAGGGGAAAAAAAAATAATGCCACTTACTTTTTACAAACTCCTATGTGAGACTCCCGGATCCTGTACAGTAATGCTTTTGCAAATGCAAACGATGCTCTGTCACTGATGTCATAAACAATGATAAATCCATCAGCCCAGTGGAGCTCATCTGTGAGGGAGAGTTTCCCCCGCTGTGGCTGAAAGAAGTTCAAATTCACATGCAAAAAGGATGTTACTGTTGTCACACCAGAGCATTTTCTTTGACACTGTGAATGTGAGAATGTTGTATCTCTTATTGCAAAAGATATTTAATAGGCCTAGGTACTATTAGCAAATGCAGGTGAATATTGTTCCAAAAGCCTAATATATAACCATCAGTAGAGATAGCACTTTGGATTACCAACAAATTATGAAAAATTTACTCTTTGTTTAAGCAGTAAAATTGCATAACCTGTACAGCCTTTGCTTATGCTGAGTATTCTACAGGGTTACATGGGAATGAAACATAGAGGAGCCATTGATATTTGTGCATTTTCTGGTTATAGCTCTGGTTTGCATGTTTCTAATATTCTGACTACAGTAAGCTTAATGACATTCTTTGGCTTCTTCATTTGCTTTGTTTCTTCATTGAATTGTTCAAGTCTGAAACACTACCCAGAGGATAAGTTTCTTAAGAGAGCTAGAAAAAAATCTCCTATCAATCTGCAGATGAGCTCAAAACAAACTAGTGACAAAAGCTGTTCTAGTGGCAATGGGGTTATACCAATCCTTGGGTCCCTTCACCCCAAGGAACTGTCACACTTCTGTTTTTCCAGAAAACAACAGCTGCAAACTGTCCTATTAAGCAAAGGAATGTAATTTCAAAACTATTTTAAATTAGCTTATCCCTGTAGGTGATTTGGCAGCAGCTAGCAAAACCATGTGACTCTAAATAGATGAAATACTGGAATCTGATTAGGAAAAAAATAAAAATTAAAAATTGACTCTTGCTCTGTGGAAAACCCATCTTGAACAGTAAACTGAGAACTGTTAAAGTTGGTCCCTCACTAGTTTACTTTGCTTCTTGCAGTGTATATTCTCCAGTGACATCCCAACCTGGTTGCCTTGACTGGCTCAGACTTCCATCTGGGAAGGCTGTAACTTGCAGTGAGGGAGGGTAACTGAAAGGTGGCAGTGAAAGGGGAGGCGTGAGGAACAAGAAACAAGTTTCCAAAACTGTCTGAAGACTTCAGCATCTTTAACACAACAGTTTTTTCAATGCTGTGGGGACTGTACAGCACATTCAGGGGTGGGAAATGTGACTTGTGTGTGTGTCACAGCTGTTTCTCAATGGATGAAAGGACAGCGAGCTTTGTACAACATGAATCCAGCTACTAGAGGAAAACCTCAGAGAGCAGGAAGATTTCAAAAAGCAGAAACAAAAATGGCACCTCTTCCTTCCCCATTCTAATCTCCTCTTGAGACCTGCTTTT